>NW_026652321.1:526483-542915 GCF_009828535.3 Hylobates moloch
TCCTTCCCTCCCTCCTTCCTTCCTTCCTTCCTTCCCTTCCTTCCTTCCCTCCCTCTTTCCTTTCCTTCCTTCCTTCCTTCCTTCCTTCCTTCCTTCCTTCCTTCCTTCCATCTTGCTCTGTCATCCACGCTAGAGTGCAATGGCACGATCTTAGCTCACTGCAACCTCCACCTCCCAGGTTCAAGCGATTCTGTGTGTGTGTGTGTGTGTGTGATCATACACACAGGTTTGCACTCACATATTTATATCATATATATTTTTATTTAATATATATCAAATATTTATTTAATTTATATCAAATTATATTTATTTTAAGACAGAGTCTTGCTCTATTGCCCAGGCTGGAGTGCAATGGTGCAATCTCAGCTCATTGCAACCTCCACCTCTGGGGTTCAAGCAATTCTCCTGCCTCAGCCTCCCAAATAGCTGGGACTACAGGCAGACGCCACCACACCTGGATAATTTTTATATTTTTAGTAGAGATGGGGTTTCGCCATGTTGGTCAGGCTGGTGTCGAAGTCTTGACCTCAGGTGATCCACCTGCCTCGGCCTCCCAAAGTGCTGGGATTATAGGTATGAGCCACTGCGCCCTGCCTAATCCCTGTTTTCATTTAAGCCTTCTGGGTTTGGTGTCATGCTCCCCCTGTATTTCTGGAAGTCTTCTGAGATAACTGTAGGGTTTATGTAAATATAGATGTTACTCACCATGTGTTTCTTTCTGGAAGTCTTCTGAGATAATTGCAGAGTTTATTTAAATACAGTCAGCATTGGAAGGTATAGCGGGTTGAAGAGTATTTCTCCCAAATTCACGTACACCCAGAACCTCAGGATGAGACCTTATTTGGAAATAGGGTCATAGCTGCTGGAATTAGTTGAGATGAGATCATCTTGGGTTAGAATGGGTCCTGAATGCAGACTATGCTCCCCTGGAGCCTCCAGAGGGAACTGGATACTATTGTAATGGATTGAATGGTGACCCCCAAAATACGTTGATGTCCTGTTCTCCAGAACCTGTGAATGGAACCGTATTTGGAAATAAGGTCTTTGTAGATGCAATTCGTTAAGGATCCGGAGATGAGATCGTCCTGGAGTAGGGTGGGCCCTAAATGCAATGACAGGTGTCTTTCTAAAGACAGAAGAGGAGACACAGACACAGAGGAGGTGGCCACGTGGAGGTGGAGGCAAAGACTGGAGTGATGTGGCCACAAGCCCTGGGATGCCTGGAGCCCCCAGGAGTGGGAAGAGGCAGGAAGAGTTTTTCCTTAGAGCCTCCGGAGGGTGTGTGGTCCTGAGACACTTTGATCTCAGACTCCTGGTCTCCAGAACTGGCAGAAGATGAATCTCTATTTTTTGAAACCACTCATTTTGTGAACACTTTTTTTTTTTTTTTTTTTAGGAAAGGCCCAGAAAAGTCGTACAGAAGGATTTAAGAGTCCATTTCTAAAGAAATCCTGATGCAGCCCAAAATATTCATAAGCATGAAGTCGGCTCCTTCCATGTCCTTTGCAGGGACGTGGATGAAGCTGGAAACCATCATTCTCAGCAAACTAACACAAGAACAGAAAACCAAACACCACATGTTCTCACTCATAAGTGGGAGTTGAACAATGAAAACACGTGTTCTGAATAGGCATGTGAAAGGACTGAATAATTTTTAATAACTACAACTTTGAGGTGCTCAGAAAGAAAGTCTTTTTGGGGCACCCTGCTAAATTACTTTACAAATTCACGCTGATAATACTTCACAATGGGAAGCTATAAATTTGGCAAGGCATGGCAGGGGACAGGGCAGAAGTGTTTCAGTAAGTTGTCTAATTCTTTTTTTTTTTAACTTTTAAAAAAAATTATTATACTTTAAGTTCTGGTATACAGTGCAGAACGTGCAGGTTTGTTACATAGGTATACATATGCCGTGTTGGTTTGCGGTACCCATCAACCCATCATATACCTTAGGTATTTCTCCTAATGCTATCCCTCCCCTAGCGCCCTACCCACCCCAGGCCCTAGTGTGTGATGTTCCCTCCCTGTGTCCACATGTTCTCATTGTTCAACTCCCACTTATGAGTGAGAACATGCGGTGTTTGGTTTTCTGTTCTTGTGATAGTTTGCTGAGAATGATGGTTTCCAGCTTCATCCATGTCCCTGCAAAGGACATGAACTCATCCTTTTTTATGGCTGCACAGTATTCCATGGTCTATATGTCAGGCTGTCTAATTCTTTATACATTGCTCTCTGCATCCTGGCTGAGTGCTGCATTACTGGGAGGTTGTGAGAAGCTGAGATAAAAGCTGCTGTGTGCTGCTTTCTGGCTTTTCTCCCTTTCATCTTGGCACAAAGTCAAATAAAACTACAAGAGAAGACTATCTTCCCATTCCATCCCCTTTCCAGCTCCCCATCCTGCTGAAAGCCATTTCCATTACTCAATAAAATCCTCCACCTGTCTGTGCAGAGCATGCCAAAGGTTCTGCCCACATCAAAGACCCTTTCTTGCCATATGTTAATAGACACCCACATCAGGACCATGTCAGACCATGACATGATATTGTTCTTGTCAATGTCCCTCTTCTTGGACTGGTTTATGCACACTTTTTTCTTTTCTTTCTTTTTTTTTTGAGATAGAGTCTTGCTCTGTTGCCCAGGCTGGAGTGCAGTGGGGCGATCTCAGCTCACGGCAACCTCCGCCTCCTGGGTTCACGCCATTATCCTGCCTCAGCCTCCCAAGTAGCTGGGACTACAGACGTCTGCCACTAGGCCTGGCTATTTTTTTTGTATTTTTAGTAGAGACGGGGTTTCACTGTGTTAGCCAGACAGGTCTCGATCTCCTGACCTGATGATCCGCCTCCCTTGGCCTCCCAAAGTGCTGGGATTACAGGCGTGAGCCACCATGCCCAGCCTTATTAACCCTCTTTTCTATTCCCTTTCTCTTGATGGTAAATGTTGCTTTGTTTGTTGTGGAATGTTTAACCTGTACCATTTATATATTGATTAAGTATACTACTACATACGGTTTGCAATGTTAACTAACTTGGGGAGTGGCTTGAGCCTGTATGATCACAGCTCTGACTACCAAGTGAACAGGAAGCACTAAGGAGAATTGCCTCCTTGGGAACTCCATGTAGCTCATGGTGATATGGACAGGAGGCAGGGAAATACTGGGTAGAAAAGGGTGGGGTCCCTGGCAAGGGCTCCACCCTCAAGCCTGGGCCCATGGTCCTAAATGACAACTTCACATCCCTTCACATACAGTAAGCATGACGGGGGAGGCCTCAGGAAGCATACAATCACGGCTGAAGGCAAAGAGGAGGGAGGCATGCACGTCTTACATGGCATGAGCAGGAGGAGAAGAGCAAAGGGGGAAGTGCTACACACTTTTAAACAACAAGATCTCATCAGAACTCACTCACTATCATGAGAAGAGCAAGGAAGAAATCTTTCCCCATGATGTAATCATCTCCCACCAGACCTCTCCTCCATCACTGGAGAATCACAATTTGACATGACATTTGGGTGGGGACACAATCCAAACCATATCAAGTGCCAAACCGAAAGTGCAGGAGAGTCACATTCTCCAGCAGTTACTGATGGATGTAGAGTATCAACACCCCAGCTCCCTCACCCCTCTGCTAGGATAATTCCCAGGTGGGTGTTTTATGCTGCTTCCCAGAGCATCACATAAAGATTATGTCCTAGATGCCCTCTGTAGAGCTGGCTTAATAATTCACCCCTCATTGGTGGATGCTCTTCCCTGTATAACCTTCCTCTGACCCCCTGCCCTGGCCAGAGCCCTTACCCTGGCCAGAGTCCCTACCCTTTCCATTACTCAATCCTTAAACCAGGGTCTGTTTCTGAGAGAAGCCCAGTTGAGACACTTTACCTAGATTATAGTGGGGAAGGAGGTGATGAGAGGAATAGATAAAAACTATATTGGTTGTTCAGGGAGAAATTATTGCAACTTGGGCCAGATTGAGGACAGAAGTGCAGTAGTGAGATGTGGGCAGATTGGGGACCTGCTGATAAATTAGACAGATGGGTAGGAAAGACCCAATGTGGTTGTCTGTGCTTATTGTTTCTCTCTCTCTCTCTCTCTCTCTCTCTCTCTCTCAGGCTATTGCTCTGACCTTTTTCTACCTCATTTATTTCTCTGTTGTTTGTTCTTTTTTTTTCCCCCTCTCTCTTTCACCTTGCCATATCCGGCTCTCCCCCATGCCCATCACCTCGATCTGGCTCATTAACCTTATTGCAGAATTTAATTCAACTTGACACTTTCGCAGAGCACCTCATAGGTGTCAGATACAGAGCCAAGTACCAGGGAGATGGAAATGAGTACTTCACATCCAAGCTGCAATGGGCATATGGAACAAATAATCAGGATATGGCATAAAATTGCAACCAAGCCTATCTAGTGTGAGGAGAAAGTTTGGAAAAAGAAAAATTGTTAGTCTTTACTGAAGAGTGTTTTTAAATCTGTATCTTTATTGTAAAATCCAATCGGTATCTATTCATATATCTGTCTTAATAGACAAATGCATCCAGTTGTACAGGTACATACACATACTAAGAAACAAACACATAAATAATAAATAATCCCTTTCTAATTAATTGAAGTGGTTATTTTGCAATGTGAACCTTCAAGAGAAAAGAAATTTTCACCAGAAGTGGCCCACTAGGACAACAATTATTATTTGTATAACACATTATAATTTTTAAGAAACTGCATAATTTAGCTCATTTGTCTCTTCTAACAGTTCCTTGGGGCAGGTGACATTATTACCACCCTCATCATCATCATTATTACCAGTATAACTATCACCATCATTACCATCACCATTATCATCACCATCACCATCGTCATTATCACCACATCACCATTATCTCCATCAGCAGCATCATCATCACTATCATCACCACCATCACCATTATCATCACCATCATCATTGCCACTATTATCATCATTCACATCATCGTTATGACCATCACATCATCACCATTATCATCATCACCATCAAACCATCATCATCACCATCACCATCATCATCATCAACATCACCATATCACCACCCTATCATCATCATCACCATCACATCATCACTGTCATCATTATCACCAGCATCACCATCATCATCACCATCATCATCATCACCATCATCATCATCACCATTATTATTACCATCATCATAGCCACTATTATCATCATCGTGATCATTGCCATCACCATCATCACCATCGTTATCATGACCATCACATCTTCACCATTATCATCATCACCATCACATTATCACCATCACATCATCACCATCACTATCATCACCATCACCATCACCATACATCACTATCACATCATCACCACCATCATCACCATCACCGTCACATCATGACCATCATCATTATCACCATCACTATTGTCACCATCATCCTAATATCATCACCATCACCATACCATCACCATCATCACCATCACATCATCACCATCCTCATTACCACCATCATCATCACTATCGTCACCATCACATCATCGCCATTATCATCACATCACATCATCACTGTCATCACTATCATCACCATCACCATCATCACCATCATCGTCATGTTACAGAAGACAAAACTTGGGTTCACAGAAGTTGAGCTTTTCCCAAGGCCACAGAGCTTAAAATTAATGACGCCACTCCTATCCACTCCTTAGAAATGCTAAACCTTTTTCTTTCTTTCTGTACCCACTGCTGCTGCCACATACTAGAAACTTTCTTTCAAAGTCATACATGATTTGCCTTTTGCCCTCTTTCCCCTCTCTCCTTCCTCCACTTGCTTCCTGGAGTGTGAGAGCTACCGTCTTGGATCATGAGGACAAAGACAATATGACCTAGGGGAGGGAGAGCAAGGAAAGAAAATGAGCCTTATTTTTGAGGACTGTGTGACACAAAGCCACGATGCCAGCCCTGGACCGTGTACCTCAGGGTCACCTTTACGTAAGAGAGGAACAAACTTCTGTTGCTTTAAAGCACTGTTGTTTTAGGGTTTCCATGTCAGCCAAGCCTAATCCTGATACAATATTCAAGCTCCATGTACCTTGCAAATAACCCCCAAGCTCTTACATCGGTACACACCCTAAACCCTCTATTACAACTGCCTCCAAAGGCAGCTCAGCCATTTCTGTAATCTGATTTGCTTTTAATCCCTGGTGGAAAGGATAGAGGCAGTAACCTTCAAGGACAGTCCTGAATGAAAGGCATCCAATTGCACCAGGTAAACGTACTGTACAGGGATAAGCGTTTGTTTGCAAAGCTCCAGCTCACCCTGAGTAATCTCGCAAAGAGCTATTAAAAAGCATTAAAAATTTAGTGTTGTTCTAAATTGCACATTTTCCATCTCTGATCAGAGTCGAGTCAGTGAAGGAAGGCAATCTTTGGCTTGAGACAACCTTTATCCCTCATTCCAAATCAATTATCATGGCTAAATGAGTTATGAAAGCTTTCAAGCCATCGTCCTGCAAAGCTCCTGGAAAGGGAGATGGTGAATCATCATTAGAGAGCTCGCCCGGCTGAGAGCGTGGTCCGTCCAAACTAGCTAGGTATTACTGAGTTTCAGCCTTTCCCATCTTCCTATGCCATCATCCTTGCATGTGGCTGACCAAATCCTGCTCTGCAAAGACCACTCATCTTGAGAACACAGTCCCTGCCTCAGGACGGTTTTTTCGACACAATAAGATGCCATTTATTACAGGCAGTCAGGTTTGGAGCGTAAAGATGGCTTGTGTCAGAGAGCAAGCTCTTCTTGATGCTACCAAGCAGTTCTGCAAGCTCTTTAGAATAAATCCGCAGAGTGCTGAGAAAGGGTATGGCTGATACTAGCAGATGCATGAAATGCCCAGTTGTCATATATTTACATAAGTCAGCTGACCCACGCCCAAGTACCACTCTGCTGCCGACTTTGCGGAGAGCCAGGAGAGCATGCATAGAGGCGTGGGGAGCTGTCTGCAAGCCGATTCCTGATATTGCAATGAGTAAAACAGTCTTCAGGATTTATTCTCCCGCAAAGAAAGACCTGTGGGTTTTCTCATGCCAAAAATTCAAATTTATCTTGCAGAGAGGGTAAGGATTTCATCCAGTCCGAAGAAAATGAGATGGAGGGAAAAGTATCTCAGGAAATGATTCCAAAACATTTTCAAAGGACATCGTATGATGCTCTCAAAAACAGTGTCGGCCGGGCGCAATGGCTCAAACCTGTAATCTCAGCACTTTGGGTGCCCAAAGCAGGAGGATTAGTTGAGACCAGGAGTTCAAGATCACCCTGGGCAACAAAGCAAGACCCCATCTCTATTTAAAAAAAAAAAACAGAAAAAATTAGCCAGGCTTGCTGGCACATGCCTGTAGTCCCAGCTACTTGGGGGTCTGAGGTGGGAGGATCACTTGACACCAGGTATTTGAAGCTGCAGTGAGCCATTACCATGTCACTGCATTACAGGCTGGACAACAGAGCAAAACCCTGTCTTTAAAAAAAAAGTTAAAGAAAAAACTGTTCACAAGAATGTGACAAAGGTTTTGTGTGTGTGTCTGTGTGTGTGTGTGTGTGTGTGTTGTGGGGGAATAGGATGAGACAGCAGACAAAACATGGGGACCGGGTGCGGTGGCTCACGCCTGTAATCCCAGCACTTTGGGAGGTCGAGGCAGGTGAATCATGAGGTCAGGAGTTCGAGACCAGCCTGGCCAACACGGAGAAACCCTGTCTCTACTAAAAATACAAAAATTAGCCAGGCGTGGTGGCCTGCACCTGTAATGCCAGCTACTTGGGAGGCTGAGGCAGGAGAATCGCTTGAACCCGGAAAGCAGAGGTTGCAGTGAGCTGAGATTGCACCACTGCACTCCAGCCTGGGCAACAGAGCAAGGCTCTGTCTCAAAAAAAAAAAGGCTGGGCACGGTGGCTCACGCCTATAATCCCAGCACTTTGGGAGGCCTAGGTGGGCGGATCACGAGGTCAGGAGATCGAGACCATCCTGGCTAACACAGTGAAACCCTGTCTCTACTAAAAATACAAAAAAATTAGCCGGGCATGGTGGCAGGTGCCTGTAGTCCCAGCTACTCGGGAGGCTGACGCAGGAGAATGGCGTGAACCCAGGAGGTGGAGCTTGCAGTCAGCGGAGATCACACCACTGCACTTCAGCCTGGGTGACAGTGAGATTCCATCTCAAAAAAAGAAAAAAAAAAAGAAAAGAAATCATGGAGCCTGATGATAAGTACCCTGCTAAAATTTACAATACTTGTTTTAATTTTAATTTACTACTGACTAAAATAGCATTTTCAGGCCGGGCACAGTGGTTTATGCCTGTAACGTCAGCACTTTGGGGGGCCAAGATGGGAGGATCACTTGAGGCCTAGTAACGGTCTTAGGAAATTCATGCAGACCCCAGGGGTGCTCAGAAGTTGGAGCGGCTCTCACTGGAAATCCCGATTTATGAAGATTGAATGAATAGGACAGATTGGAAAATTCAAAAGTGTAGGGAGAAAGATCAATTCTTTCACAACTGATTTATTGAGGTTCATGACTGTTTAATGTGTATCTCCCTTGGAAGCCACTAGCAACCGTGAAACCAGAACACAAGTTTACTTGTTCACTTTTTTTTGTTTTTGAGGTGGAGTCTCGCTCTGTCACCCAGGCTGGAGTGCAGTGGCGTGATCTCGGCTCACTGCAACCTCCGCCTTCAGGGTTTAAGCGATTCTCCTGCCTCAGTCTCCAGAGTAGCTCGAATTATAGGCACCTGCCACCACGCCCGGTTAATTTTTGTATTTGTAGTAGAGATGGGGTTTCACCTTGTTGGTCAGGCTGGTCTCGAACTCCTGACCTCGTGATCTGCCCACCTCGGCCTCCCAAAGTGCTGGGATTACAGGTGTGAGCCACCGCGCCCTGCCCCAAACATGCTTTTATAATAGTTATTGCAAATGTGTCAAACTGTGCCATTCAAAGAACAATAACAACAATAAGAATAGATTTCAGTTGAGTGAAAGACCAAACCTTCACTGTATATAACCTACTGGACACTGTATATACAAAGACCTTAGGCAAATTAAAATGCGAATTTAAGGCAGAAAATAGCAAATGGGGTGAAAACGGAAATTTTATATTCCTCAAAGCCACGGTGGAGAGTGAATATTTAATCTCCACCAGCCTTCCTGTGACAGCACAAAATTAAATAAATAAGCCAATAGGGGCAGGGCATGGTGGCTCACGCCTGTAATCCCAGCACTTTGGGAGGCTGAGGTGGGTGGATCACGAGGTCAGGACATTGAGATCATCCTGGCCAACATACCCCGTCTCTACTAAAATACAAAAAAAGCAAAAAACTAGCCGGGCGTGGTGGTGCACACCTGTACTCCCACCTACTTGGGAGGCTGAGGCAGGAGAATCACTTGAACCTGGGAGGTGGAGGTTGCAGTGAGCTGAAATCACACCACTGCACTCTAGCCTGGTGACAGAGCAAGACTCCATCTAACAAATAATAAATAAATAAATAATAAATAAATAAATAAATACAAAAGAAGCTGATAGGTTTTCACAGAGAAACTGATGAGCCGGATCTTAATGAAAGCCTTTAGCATTGGGGTTTTGAATTTTAAAGAAGATAAACAAGAATTTGGCGAATTTCGATTAGAACATTGACTTAAAATAGTTCTTCTAAACTCTCCATACACAAAATACATTATTTGTGAAATGCTGTTGACCATTTACAGAAATCAATTCGATAGAAATGAGGAAGAGAGGCCGGGCGTGGTGGCTGGTGCCTGTCATCCCAGCACTTTGGGAGGCCGAGGTGGGTGGATCACCTGAGGTCAGGAGTCCGAGACCAGCCTGGCCAACTGTGGGGAAAAGAAAGAGAGATCGGACTGTTACTGTGTTTATGTAGAAAAAGGAAGGTAAGAAACTCCATTTTGATCTGTATTTTGAACCACTGTTTTGCCTTGAGATACGGTTAACCTGTAACTTTAGCCCCAACCCTGTGCTCACAGAAACATGTGCTGTATGGAACCAAGGTTTAAGGGATCTAGGGCTGTGCAGGATGTGCCTTGTTAAGAATACGTTTGCAGGCAGTGTGCTTGGTAAAAGTCATCGCCATTCTCCATTCTCTATTAACCAGGGGCACAATGCACTGCGGAAGGCCGCAGGGACCTCTGCCCGAGAAAGCCTGGGTATTGTCTGAGGTTTCCCCCCCGAGACAGCCTGAGATATGGCCTCGTAGGGAGGGAAAGACCTTACCATCCCCCAGCCCAACACCCATAAAGGGTCTCTGCTGAGGAGGATTCATAAAAGAGGAAGGCCTCTCGCGGTTGAGATAAGAGGAGAGATGCTGGCGGCAATACTGCTCTGTTACTCTTCGCTACCCTGAGATGTTTGGGTGGAGAGAAGCATAACTGCAGCCTACGTGCACATCCGGGCACAGTTCCTTCCCTTGAACTTATTTATGACGCAGATTCCTTTACCCACATGTTTTCCTGCTGACCTTCTCCCCACCATCACCCTATTCTCCTGCCACACTCCCCTTGCCAAGATAGTGAAAATAGTTATCAATAAATACTGACGGAACTCAGAGATCAGCGCTGGTGCAGGTCCTCACATGCTGAGTGTGCCGGTCCCCTGGGCCCACTATTCTTTCTCTATACTCTGTCTCTGTGTCTTATTTCTTTTCTCAGTCTCTCGTCTCCACCCGACGAGAAACACCCACAGGTGTGGAGGGGCTGGCCCCCTTCAGCCAACATGGCAAAACCCCATCTCTACCAAAAATACAAAAATCATCTGGTCGTGGTGGTGCACGCCTATAGTCCCAGTTTATCGGGAGGCTGAGACGGGAGGATCGCTTGAGCCCAGGAGGTTGAGGCTGCAGTGAGCCGTGATGGCGCCACTGTCCTCCAGCCTGGGTGACACAGCCAGACTCTGTCTCAGGAAAAAAAAAGAGTGACGTAGGACTAACTAAAACAGGTACAGGGCAGAAGCACCTCTGTGTCAGACAAGCCCAGCAGTGTGCTGTGTCAGTTTACCGTTGCCATGGCAACAATCAGACTCCTAGTCCCTCTCCATGGCAACAATCCAATGATCCGGACATTACCACCCTTTTTCTAGAAATTTCTGCACCATCCACCCCTTCATTTGCATGTAATTACCAGTGGGTATCAATATGACTGTAGAACTACCTCTAAGCTTCTGCTCCGGGTGCATGGCCTGTGCGGTAGCCCTGCTCTGGAAAGAGCCATGTGTTTGCCTCTGCTGTGCACAGCCAGGATGCTTCAATAAAAGTTGCTGTGTAGGTCAGGCACGGTGGCTCACGCCTGTAATGGCAGCACTTTGGGAGGCCGAGATGGGCCAATTACTTGAGGTCGGGAGTTCGAGACCAGCCTGGCCAACATGGTGAAACCCTGTCTCTACTAAAAATACGAAAATTAGCTGGGCGTGGTGGTGCATGCCTGTAGATCCAGTTAATCATGAAGCTGAGGCAGGAGAATTGCTTGAACCCAGGAGGTGGAGGTTGCAGTGAGCTGAGATTCACCACTGCACTCCAGCCTGGGCAACAAAGTGAGACTCCGTCTCAAAAAAAAAAAGAAAAAAAAAAAGAAAGCAAACAAAACAAAACTGCCAGCTGGGTGCAGTAGCTCATGCCTGTAATCCCAGCACTTTGGGAGGCCGAGGTGGGCGGATCACCTGAGGTCAGAGTTCGAGACCAGCCTGGCCAACATGGTGAAACCCTGTCTCTACTAAAAGCACAAAAATTAGCCGGCGTGGTGGTGGGTGCCTGTAGACCCAGTTAATCGTCAGACTGAGGCAGGAGAATCGCTTGAGACCGGGAGGCGGAGGTTGCAGTGAGCCAAGATCGTGCTACTGCACTGCAGCCTGGATGACAGAGTGAGACTCCATCTCAAAAAAAAAAAAAAAAAAAAATGTTGCTGTCTAACACCACCGGCTCACCCTTGAATTCTTCTCTGGGCAAAGCCAAGAACCCTCTTAGGTTACCCTAACTTAGGGGCTTCCCTGCCCTGCATCAGAAGGGCTCACCTTTTTCTCTCCACCCTCTGGTCTCGCCGGGAATCAACTCTCATAGCCCGCAGTCCAGCACTCCTGACAGTCAGGTGTGATAACCCAGTGCATAGATGAAAGCAGGTGCATTGTGGCTGAGTGCCCAGGGACACAATACGTAGCCTATTTATTAATTATCCTCTGTTTTCAAGCATCTGGGATCCCCCGATTCCTGTACAGGAGATGCTGAAACCTCAATGACTTGGGTACCTACATTTAGCATTCGTTTTTGTTCTTGTTGTTTGTTGTTTTTTTCGTGAGTTTTTGTTTTGTTTTGTGTTTTAGACGGAGTCTCGCTCTGTTGCCAGGCTGGAGTGCAGTGGTGCTATCTCCGCTCACCACAACCTCTGCCACCTGGGTTCAAGCAGTTCTCCTGCCTCAGCCTCCCGAGTAGCTGGGATTACAAGCACCCACCACCACGCCCGGCTAATTTTCGTATTTTTAGTAGAGACAGGGTTTCACCATGTTGGCCAGGCTGGTCTCAAACTCCTGACCTCAGGTGATCTGCCTGAGCGCCTGAGCCTGCCAAAGTGCTGGGAAGACAGGTGTGAGCCACCACACCCGGCCCATTAGTCTCTGTTTTTATGCATCCAGGGTCTCCTTGATTCGTCTGCAGGAGATGCTGAAACCTCAATGACTTGGGTACCTACATTTAGCATTTTGTTGTTGTTGTTTTAGTTGATTTGCCCTTGGGTTGAATCATCCGTTCCCTTTCTTCCCAGTGTTTCTCCCTGAACCACCTAGTTCACTCACCTTCAGTGCCCCCGCGCCTAGCTCAAGTAGGCATTCCATAAAGAATTGCTGGATACATAAGCCAATGTGTGGCCCAGAGGCACGGCGTGAATTTCAAGACAGCCGAGGCTGAATTAATGACGACGGCAGACCGTGCTTTTGCATTCTAATTGGACATCTACATCCTGCTGGAGTGTCTGTAAATAAAAATGCAATTTCCACATGTGGATTTCCAATCGCTTTGCTCAGGAAAGAGGCAGCTTGACAGGAATCCTTTCCAGGGCAAGAGAAACTCGTTGACCTTGAAGCTGGTCAGCTTCTTGGCCCTGGCTTTGAACGCCAGGCCCACCTGGGTTGTGTGTCCTTGCGGGAGTCATTTTCGTCTTCGGAAGTTTTTCCTTTCTCTGGAAAAGATGAGTATTATGAACTGAACTGTGTCTCACTAAATTCCTAGGTTGAACCCCTGACCCCCAGGACCTCAAGGTGTGATTGTATTTGGAGATTGGGCTTTTAAAGAGGGGATTAAGGTAAAATGAGGTCAGTAGGGAGGGCCCTTATCCAGTAGGACTGGGGTCCTTATAAGAAGAAAAGATGAGGACACAGACATACACAGAGGGACAAGCCTGTGGGGACACAGGGAGAAGACGGCATCTCCAAGCCCAGGAGAGAGGCCTCAGGAGGAACCAGCCCTGCCCACACCTCGATCTCAGACTTCCAGCCTCCAGGACTGTGGGAGAATCAATGTCTGTTGTTTAAGCCTCCCAGTCTCTGGTATTTTGTTATGGCAGTGCAAAAACAGTAACACAAGGTATTAGAATAATTGTCTTATCAGGGTAATATATACTCAGGGTGATGAGAATCATATACATCAATGCAACGTGAACACACTCTCTTAATGATCATCTTTTCATTTAAAGAAACAGAAGACAGGCCAGGCATGGTGGCTCACACCTGTCATCCCAACACTTTGGGAGGCTAAGGTGGGTGGATCACCTGAGGTCAGGAGTTTGAGACCAGCCTGACCAACGTGGTGAAACCCCGTCTCTATTGAAAATACAAAATTAGCCAGGCGTGGTGGCGGGTGCCTGTAATCCCAGCTACTCAGGAGGCTGAGGCAGGAGAATGGCTTGAACCCAGGATGCAGAGGTTGCAGTGAGCTGAGATCCAGCCACTGCACTGCAGCCTGGGCAACAAGAGTGAAACTCCACCTCAAAAAAAAAAAAAAAAAAAAAGAAAAGAAAAAGAAAAAGAAGCAGAAACAGGACATAGGAAATCACGTTTACTTGTTGACTTTGGTTAAACAGAAGACAAGAGGGTGATTTCTGGATTCTATAGAACTGAGACACTGTGTGTGTGTCTGTATGTGTGTGTGTCTGTGTGTGTCTGCGTGTGTGTGTGTCTGTGTGTGTCTTTGTGTGTCTGCGTGTGTGTGTGTGTCTTTGCGTGTGTGTGTGTCTGTATGTGTCTTTGTGTGTGTGTGTGTTTTTGTGTGTGTCTGTGTGTTTGTGTGTGTCTGTGTGTCTATGTCTGTGTGTGTCTGTATGTGTGTCTGTGTCTCTGTGTGTGTGTGTCTCTGTGTCTGTGTGTGTCTGTGTGTGTGTCTCTGTGTCTGTGTGTCTGTGTGTGTACACATGCGTGTGTGTGTGTATGTGCATGCGTATGCCTGCATGCATGTGTGTGTGTAGGGAGGTAAGACAGGTACTTAATGATGGAAATCGTCACCATGGAAAAATAAAGGGTTAGCAACATCAATCCAGGTTTTAGTCATTGCCACGAAAATAGCAAGGTACTGACCATTTTGGTATATTCTGATTTTCCAGAAGAAAAAGGAACAGCTTTCCCGGGAGAATTAGAATCATTCAGGCAATGACTCTGATCATTTGATGCAAACGTTAAGTGAATTCTACTGGGGTTTCTCTAAAACAAATCTATTTTAAAGCAGCTGCCTATTTAAACCAAATCCTTCAGCTTCCAGTAATAACTCAAAAATGACCATCATTTAAAAGCCAGCCCAGCCCAGCCTCTGGTCACTTAGCAATCAAGGATACGTGGCTGAATACTGCCAAATCATGAAATGACCTGTGATGTACCCCTGCCAGCAGTCACCCTAATATTCAAATGCCTCTAGTCACAATCTCAGACATTCAGAGAAAAGGCACGCAGCGATGACAAAACGCAATCTTGATTGTTTAGTATTTTCTCGAGGAAATTATGGGACTGAAATGGAGCCAGCACGGACACGGGAGGATTTCAGCGCGACGCTGACAGGCGTTCATTAGGCACGGATGAAGCTGTGTCCGTCCCAGCATTTCTTTCTGCCGGCCTCACACTTTTCTCATGGGAAGTCCAGGACGCCAGTGACTCGTGGAGAATGTGAAATTGCAGCAGGAGAAAGAGAGACAGAGACAGAGAGACAGAGAGACAGAGACAGAGAGGGAGACAGACAGAGAGGGAGACAGAGACAGAGTGACAGAGACAGAGAAGGAGGCAGAGACAGGCAGGGAGGGAGACAGAGACAGAGAGAGAGTGACAGAGATAGGGACAGAGAGACAGGGACAGGCAGAGAGGGAGACAGAGAGAGACAAGCAGAGAGACAGAGAGGGAGACAGAGACAGAGAGACAGAGAGAGAGAGAGAGAGGGAGATAGAGACACAGAGGCAAAGAGGGGACAGAGACAGAGAGACAGAGGCAGTGACAGAGACAGAGGGGGCACAGAGACAGAGACCGAGGCAGAGAGGGAGACAGAGAGGGACTGAGAGGGAAGGAGACAGAGAGACTGGGAGCAGGGAAGAGAGGGAGAGAGAGAGACAGACAGACAGAGAAAAGAGAGAGAGAAGGAAGACACAGAAAGAGACAGAGAAAGGAGTGAGAGAGAAGCAGGGGTAGGGGGTGAGGACAGGCTGAGCCGGGCTGGTAGGAGAAAGTGGCCGTGAGGAAGGAGCCGCTGCCGTCAGACAGGCGCCTCCCCTGCCTCAGTTTCCCTCCTGTGTCCAGTGGGCATGGGACAGCAGCTCGCCACGCCTTGGCCGGGACCAGAGCACATGGGGGTCCAGGGCTACATGAAACAATGCAGTACCAGAACAATGCGAACTACTCGCAGTACCCTGCAGGAAATGGTATTGATGATACTGGTCTCCAGGGAAAATCCTTCTGCAAGTTGGTGTTTGTGTAAGAAGTTAAAGTATTATAGGCGTTCCCAAACATAAGCAGACGTATGAAATATCCATCACCTATGAGGCCTTCAACAGGACGCTTGACTGCACAATCCACCCAACTCAATAAAGATGCCCTGGAGGAGGAATGAGCTTAACACATCATAGAGGAAGCCAGAAGAATAGCAAGACCTTCTCCCCATAAGAGTGGTCCTTTGAAGGTGAATATTTCTTTTTGTTTTTTTGAGGGGGTGGTGGGGACAGAGTCTTGCTCTATGGCCCAAGCTGGAATGCTAAGGCATGATCTCGGCTCACTGCAACCTCCACCTCCCGGGTTCAAGCGATTCTCCTGCCTCAGCCTCCTGAGTAGCTGGGACTACAGGTGCCTGCCACCACACCTGGTAATTTTTGTATTTTTAGTAGAGATAGGGTTTCACCACGTTAGCCAGCCTGGTCTCGAACTCCTGACCTCAGGTGATCTGCCCACCTCAGCCTCC
>NW_026652321.1:542925-557801 GCF_009828535.3 Hylobates moloch
AGAAGTTCTCCTGCCTCAGCCTCCTGAGTAGCTGGGATTACGGGCACCCGCCACCACACCCGGCTAACTTTTGTATTTTTAGTAGAGACGGGGTTTCACCATGTTGGCCAGGTTGGTCTCGAACTCCTGACCTCAGGTGATCCGCCCACCTCGGCCTCCAAAAGTGCTGGGATTACAGGCGCGACCCACTGCACCTGGCTTTGGGTATGTCTTTATCAGCAGCATGAAAACGGACTAATACATACTCTTTCAGTTTTCTTAAAATGTACAATTAAATTATTTTGGCGATAGTCACCCTGTCGTACTATCGAATACTAGGTATGAATAATTACATCATGCAGAATGGAATTCTTTTTCTATTTTCTTTTATCTTTTTCTATTTTCTTTTCGATGAAACAAAGCATCAGATGAGTGTCCAACTGTGATAAACTCTTCTGTGCCATTTTCAAACTCTCTTGTCCTATCTTTTATTCATTAGGCAACATGTTCAATTCATTTTCAAACTACACTTTCAATACTGTCATACCAGGAAAAAAAGAGAAAAGGATCTTTTAGTGAACAATTGGGTGAATCTGGGCGATTTAGCCAGCCATACCAGGTAGCGTTATTCATGTTCAGACACTATTTTTTTTTTAGATGGAGTCTCACTCTGTTGCCCAGGCTGGAGTGCAGTGGTGCCATCTTGGCTCACTGCAACCTCTGCCTCCCAGGTTCAAGCAAAACACGATTTTTTTTTTTTTGTATAGAAGAAATGCCACACTTGCATTGCATCCTTGAGCCAACCTGCATTTTCTCCTCTGCCACACTGACCTCCAGAGAAAAAGGGAACTACAGATAGAAGTGGTGTTCACCTGAACAGAATCAGGGCCAGCTAATCCCGACCTCACGGCTATTGTCACCGTTACACAAATCAAAACAGAAGCCAGAGGAATCTGACCAGCAGAGCATGGAGGAGAAGAACCCTGCCTAGAGAAGCGAAGGGCAGATCCAGTGAATGAGACTGCCGGAAGAAACGCCAAAGCTGAAATGAAAGACTCCAGGGTGGCAGCTATGAAAAAAAAAAAAAAATACAGACAGAGGCCACTGAGAAATAGAAACAAAGAAGAAAGGGAGAAAATTAAAGTTTATTTGTAAAAGTGTGTTTACTGGCCGGGCGCAGTGGCTCACGCCTGTAATCCCAGAACTTTGGGAGGCCGAGGCGGGTGGATCACAAGATCAAGAGATCGAAACCAGCCTGGCCAACATGGTGAAACCCCATCTCTACTAAAAATAAAAAAATTAGTCGGACATGGTGACGTGCGCCTATAATCCCAGCTACTCGGGAGGCTGAGGCAGGAGAATCACTTCAGCCCGGGAGGCGGAGGTTGCAGTGAGCCGAGATCGCGCCACTGCACTCCAGTCTGGCAAAAGAGCAAGACTCCTTCTGAAAAACAAAAAACTGTTTACTATTTCTTCCTGGGGCAGAGGGTGGTTGGCGATGTGGGGACTTCCTGAATATGAAGACAGGGATACACAGTTTGCAGACACCTGTAACTATGACTGTTAACGTGTCTGGTGAAACGGCTCAGGTTAGCACGGTGATTCTACAAGCTTCACTGTGAACCCACAAGGTGGGATCTCGTGTGGGGCCCAGACCCTGCCTTTAGGATACTGTGTATTTGTCAGTTCTCAGCCTGTTACAAAGAGACACCTGGCCAGGCGCGGTGACTCACACCTGTAATCCCAGCACTTTGGGAGGTCGAGACAGGCGGCTCACCTGAGGTCAGGAGTTTGAGACCAGCCTGGCCAACATGGCGAAACCCCATCACTACTAAAAATACAAAAATTAGCCGGGCATGGTTACAGACACCTGTAATCCCAGCTACTCAGGAGGCTGAGGCAGGAGAATCGCTTGAACCCAGGAGATGGAGGTTGCAGTGAGCTGAGATAGCACCACTGCACTCCAGTCTGGTCAACAAAGAGTGAAACTCTGTCTCAAAAAAAAAAAATTTCCACAAAAAAATGTTAAAATTAGTGGGGCATGGTAGTGCATGATGGTAGTCCTAGGTACTTGGGAGGCTGAGATGGGAGGGTTACTTGAACCTGGGAGGTTGAGGCTGCAGTGAGCTGTGATTGTACCACTGCACTCCAGCCTGGGTGACAGAACGAAGCCTTGTCTCAAAACAACAACATAAACAAAAACAGAAATAAGGACAGAGGGCGGGATGTGGTGGCTCACGCCTGTAATCCCAGCACTTCGGGAGGCTGATGCCTGCGGATCACCTGAGGTCAGGCGTTCAAGACCAGCCTGGCCAACATGGTGAAACCTCGTCTCTACTAAAAAATACAAAAATTAGCTGGGCGTGGTGAAGCATGTCTGTAGTTCCAGCTACTCAGGAGGCTAAGGTGGGAGAATCGCTTGAACTTGGGAGGCAGAGGTTGCAGTGAGCCGAGATCATGCCACTGCACTCCAGCCTGGACGACAGAGCAACACTCCATTTCAAAAAAGACGTAAGGACAGAGTTTGCATCTATTGTGAGGTTAATTACACCAGTTAGTAACAGGTATTCTGCTTTTTAATTAATTAATTAATTGACTAATATATTGAGATTCCAGCTCTGTCGTCCAGGCTGCAGTACAGTGGCACGATCTCAGCTCACTGCAGCCTCTGCCTCCCGGGTTCAAGCAATTCTCATGTCTCAGCCTCCCAAGTAGCTGGGATTACAGGAGTGCACCACCACGCCTGGCTAATTTTTGTATTTTTAGTAGAGACAACGTTTCACCATGTTGGTCAGGCTGGTCTCGAACTCCTGACCTCAGGTTACCCACCTGCCACGGCTTCCCAAAGTGCCGGGATAACAGGTGTGGGCCATGATGCCTGGCCAGTAGCTGTTCTGCTTTAAAAAGGAGAGTGAGGATTTACTTGACTTAATGAGAATTTTCTCTGGTGCAAGAATGAAACAAGAAAAACAAAGAAATAAACAAACAAACAAAGAAAAACGGGAGGTAGGGTTGACCTTAAAGCAAGCAGAAAAACAGAAACACACATGATACGGATGTGCCAATGCCGTGCCTGGGGATTTATGTCAAAGGGAAAGAAAATACAAAAAGAACTAACGGCCAGGTGCCATGGCTCACGCCTGTAATCCCAGCACTTTGGAAGGCTGAAGCGGGTGGATCACGAGGTCAGGAGTTCAAGACCAGCCTGATCAACATGGTGAAACCCCGTCTCTACTAAAAATACAAAAAATTAGCTGGATGTGGTGGTGGACGCCTTTAATCCCAGATACTCTGGAGGCTGAGGCAGGAGAATTGCTTGAACCTGGGAGGCGGAGGTTGCAGTGAGCTGAGATCACACCACTGCACCCCAGCCTGGGCGACAAGAGTGAAACTCCATCTCAAAAAAACAAACAAACAACAACAACGACAACAAAGACTGGGAAGTTTTTAATGGTGGTAAAATACACAAAACACATAATTTACCATTTTAACCATTTTATAGTGAACAATTCAGTGGCGTTCAGTGCATTCATGATGTTATGTGATCACCCCCTGTATCCAGTTCCACAACATTTCTGGCACCCCCAGAGGAGACCCTGTTCCCATTTGCAGGCACCCCCCTTCCCCTCACCCCTCAGTCCCTGGAAATGACCCAAATGTGCAACAGTGGAAGACTGGATACCCACAATGTGGTGTATCTGTGCTGTGGAATATTATGCAGCCATGAAAAGGAATCAAGCTCTGATATGTGATTCAACCCAGATAAGCATCGCTCCATTTTAGTCTGCAGGTCACAGGACAGTTTAAAGAAACACCTTGTTGTTAGATGACAATAAAAAGGATTCTCGGCCAAGCATGGTAGCTCACGCTTGTAATCCCAGCACTTTGGGAGGCTGAGGCAGGCAGATCACAAGGTCAACAGATGGAGACCATCCTGGCCAACACTGTGAAACCCTGTGTCTACTAAAAATACAAAAAAAAAAAACCAAAACATTAGCTGGGCACGGTGGCATGCACCTGTAGTCCCATCTACTCAGGAGGCCGAGGCAGGAGGATCACTTGAACCCAGAAGGCAGAGGTTGTAGTGAGCCGAGATTGCGCCACTGCTCTCCAGCCTGGTGACAGAGCCAGACTCATCTCAAAAAAAACAAAAACAAAAACAAAAAAGGATAATCGTGATTACAAAGGATAACTAACTGTAGACAGTGTTTGTAGGCATTCAGCTAAGCACCTGTTGCATGCATCCTTCCAGGTATTATCTCCTAATCCTTGCAGCACGCTTTGCAGGTGTACGCTACCATCATCCCGGCCAGCCCGCGGCCACATTGTCACCAAAACTGAGTTCACCTGCAAGCAAGCCCCTCCCAAATGCATCAAAATCTCAACCCTGAATTCCGAAAAGCTGCACGACAGTGTCTCTCCCTGTGTCCTCACTTTGAGGAGACAAGAAAGGGTGATGCAGAGAAGTGAACAGCGTTAGTGATGGACGGTTCTGGGTTTTGATCCCTTCTCATTTCACGTGAAATACATCGTTCCCTTTGCTGTGGGTATCTCAGTATCTCACAGCCTGATCTGCTGAGTTTCCCTGACGTTGGCACCTCAGAAAATAGAGAGAGATAAGGACAGAGATAAGAAAGTAAAAGGATGTAGAGAGATGGACCTAATGGAATCCAGAGCTGCTCTCAAGAGGGAAGCAAAGGTTTGGGCATATGGATTGCCAGACACGGTGTGGTTTCTGTTGAGGGCTGGGTATGAGAGAAAAGTGGAGAGAAGGAGAGGAAGAGAGAGAGGGAAGAGGGGTCCTGGAGAAGACAGAGGAGAGAGAGAAAAAAGGAGAGAGGAAGAGAAACGGAGAGATGGAGAGGGGGGTAGAGAGGGGGAAAGAAAGAGAGAGGATGAGAGATGGGAAGAGGAAGATTCTGAGAGAGAGAGGAAGGAGAGAGAGGGAGACGAGGGCAAAAGAGAGAGGGGAAACATACCAAGAAAGAGAGAGTCAGAAAGGAGAGGGAAAGAGAGAGAAAGGAGAGAGACAGGGAGTGGGGGAAAGACAGAAGAGAGATACTGAGAAAGAGAGTGAAAAAGGAGAAGGAAAGAGAGACAGAGAGAAAAGAGGGGCTGGGCTTCGTCGTTCACACCTGTAATTGCATCACTTTGGGAGGCTGAGGTGGGAGGATTGCTTGAGGTCAGGAGTTAGAGACTGGCCTGGCCAACATGGTGAAACCCCATCTCTACTAAAAATACAAAAATTAGCCGGGTGTGGTGGCAGGTGCCTGTAATCCCAGCTATTCGGGAGGCCGAGGCAGGAGAATTGCTTGAACCCTGGAGGCGGAGGTTGCAGTGAGCTGAGATCACGCCATTGCACTCCAGCCTGGGCGACAGGGCCAGACTCTATCTTAAAAAAAAAAAAAAAAATTGCTGGGTGTGGTGGTGCATGCCTATAGTCCCAGCTACTCAAGAGGCTGAAGTGGGAGGATTGCTTGAGTTCAGGAGTTTGAGGCTGCAGTTAGCTGTGATCACAGCACCGCACTCCAGCCTGGGTGACAGAGGTAGACCCTATCACAAATAAACAAACAAACGAATGAATAAAAGGGCAGATATGAAACAATCACATCTCCTGTGAAGACAGGACGTTGAAGCAGTCAGAATATATTTACCCTTTATATATCCATTCACCTTTAAGGATGTCAAATTCAAAGCCAGTTCTCCCCTACAAATATTCATGACGGGCCGGGCTTGGTGGCTCACACCTGTCATCCCAGCACTTTGAGAGGCTGAGGTGGGCGGATCACCTGAGGTCGGGAGTTCAAGACCAGCCTGACCAACATGGAGAAATCCCGTGTCTACTAAAAATACAACAATTAGCAGGGTGTGGTGGCTCATGCCTGTAATCCCAGCTACTCAGGCAGCGGAGGCAGGAGAATTGCTTGAACCCAGGAGGCAGAGGTTGCAGTGAGCCAACATCACACCACTGCACTCCAGCCTGGGCAACAAGAGTGAAACTCTGTCTCAAAAAAAAAAAAAAATTCATGACCACGTCTGCAAAAATACAGAGATACATACCTTTGGCCGTGACATTGTCTATAAGGACAAAAGTCTGAGAATAGCAGGGCACCCATCTGCAAGAAATGGGTTAAATATTACATAGTACATTTATGTAACGGAGTAGTATGCAGTCAAGAAAAATGAAAAGAACCACGCATTTCCATATGCAAAACCATGAAGCAATCTTCAGTGCATTGGAAATGAAAAACAAGCTGTAGAATGATGGATGCAGGATGTTCATGTTTTCCTTTTAAATATATATATGCTTGAAAATGAATAGAGCATCATAGGAAAGATAAGACATTGAAAAATGAGGCCCTGGCCAGGCTCAGTGGCTCAGGCCTGTAATCCCAGCACTTTGAGAGGCTGAGGCAAGCAGATCACAAGGTCAGGAGTTCGAGACCAGCCTGGCCAATATGGTGAAACCCCCATCTCTACTAAAAATACAAAAATTAGCCGGGTATTGTGGCAGGTGCCTGTAATCCCAGCTACTCGGGAGGCTGAGGCAGGAGAATCTCTTGAACCCTGGAGGCGGAGGTTGCGGTGAGCCAAGATCGTGCCACTGCACTCCAGCCTGAGCGACAGAGCCAGACTCCGCCTGAAAAGAAAAAAAGAAAAAGGAAAATGAGGCTCTGGGAAGGGAACCTCAGGGAACAAGGGGAGAGGGATGGAGGGAGTTCCTACTCTGAAATTGTTTTGCTTTTACTGTATGCATTTTCAAAATACATGAATAGATATGTCTATTTTCACAGTTAGGCTGAGCTCACAGAGGCAGAAGATCGAAGGTTACACCCATGTCGATTGTTTCACTAGCTTCTGTGAATTGAGCTGGGACGAATCATCAAGTTGAGGTTAAAACAGTCTCATACTCACAATATACAAAGAACTGAAACAGCAACAACAACAAAGAAATAACACTATTAAGATGTGGGCAGGCTGGGCGTGGTGGTTCACGCCTGTAATCTCAGCTCTTTAGGAGGCCAAGGCGGGCAGATCCTGAGGTCAGGAGATCGAGACCATCCTGACCAACATGGTGAAACCCGGTCTTTACTAAAACACAAAAAATGATCCAGGCGTGGTGGCTCGTGCATATAGTTCCTGCTAGTAGGGAGACTGAGGCAGGGGAATCGCTTGAACCCAGGAGGCGGAGGTTGCAGTGAGCCGAGATGGCACCACTGCACTCCAGCCTGGAGATAGAGCAAGACTCTGTCTCAAAAAAAAAGCAAAAAGAAAGGTATATTGGTTTTTAATCTACCATCCGTTTTTGTGGGTGACAGAAACATGATTTGTTTGCAGCAGAGAGGGGCTAATTGGTCAGTCTTTCAGCTTATGAGTTACGGTTAGCTGTGGGTTTTCTGTCGATCCCACTATAGGGTTAACAGACTTGGCTCAGCATTTTTATTTACAAGTGGATTTTGATTTTTGTCAAGTACTTCTGCTGCGTGTTTTGAAAAGATCGTACACATTTTTCTCTTTAGTGGCTTGATTGAGATAATTACATTGATTTTTTGATGTTAAGAAACAGTCCTTCTTGTGTTCACAAAATAAACCTCACAGGGTGATGGTGCCGTATATCCAGACAATGTTTTCCTTGATTTGTTGATACGTTGTTGAGAGTTTCTGCTTCTGGGTGAATGACGAATATCTGTCTATGGTCTTCTTGTCTGACATTTTTCCTCTTTATGTTGGCATTGTGGTAATAACGTTGGCTTTATACAATGGGTTGGAAAATGCTGTGTTCTTCTATTTTAGGAAGTGTTTGGGTAGAATTAGGTAATCTTCCTCCCATAACTGTTTAATAGAATTGGCCGGTGAAGACCTCTGCAGAGTTTTCTGTGTTGGAAGGTGCTAACTAAGAATTCATTTATTTGGGCTGGCACGGTGGCTCACGCCTGTCATCCCAGCACTTTGGGAGGCTGAGGCGGGTGGATCACGAGGTCAAGAGATCGAAACCATCCTGGCCAACATGGTGAAACCCTGTCTTTACTAAAATACAAAAATTAATTGGGTGTGGTGGTGCGTGCCTGTAGTTTCAGCTACTCGGGAGGCTGAGGCAAGAGAATCGCTTGAACCAGAGAGGCAGAGGTGGCAGTGAGATGAGATGGCACTACTGCACTCCAGCCTGGCGACAGGGTGAGATTCAGTCTCAAAAAAAAATTATTTTTTTTTTGGTAGATATAGAACTATTCAGGTTATCAGTTTCTTCTTGAGTTAGGTTTGGTAGTGTGTGTCTTTCAAGGAATTTGCCTTTGCGTCAATGCTACCAATTTTATGTGCCTAAAATAATCTGTAGTATCCTTCTATTATCCTTTGAGTATCAGTAGAGACTACAGGGATGTCCCTTCTTGCATCCCTGATACTAGTGATGTTTATGTTTTATTTTTAGTTTTTTCTTTCTGGTGAAAGCTCCATACATATGTTTGATCCCTTCCATGAATCTGATTTTAGATTTATTCATTTTTTTCATATTGTTATTTCTGTTTCTAATTATATCTTTATTATTTCTTTTCTTCTGCCTGACTTGGCTAAAATTTTCTTTTAATAATGTTTTTAAGGATAGGACATCAGATAATTGATTGCAGACATTTTTCTAAAAAAAAAGTAAGCATTATATTATCTAATAAGTATTAGAATATATTATAAAATATAAGCGTTCTATTATGTATGTGCAATAAATTTTTTCAAAGTACTCCTGTACCTGTTTTTTTTTTTTTTTTTTGAGATGGAGTCATGCTCTGTTGCCCAGGCTGGAGTGCAGTGGCGTGATCTCAACTCACTGCAACCTCTGCCTCTTGACTCACTGCAAACTCCACCTCCCGGGTTCAAGCAATTCTCCTGCCTCAGCTTCCCAAGTAGCTGGGACTACAGGCACCCAGCACCACGCCCAGCTAATTTTTGTATTTTTAATAGAGACGGGGTTTCACCATGTTGGCCAGGCTGGTCTCAAACTCCTCATCTCAAATGATCCACCCGCCTCTTTGGCCTCCCATAGTGCTGGGATGACAGGTATGAGCCACCGCGCCAGGCCCCGTGTTTCTCGATTTTTGATGCATTGATAATTTCATTTTCGTTCAATTAAAAGTATTTCCAAATTTCCCTTCTTGCTTCTCTGACCCATGCATCATTTAGCTGATAACTTTTTAGTGTTCATACCTTCCTGCTGTTGATGAATGGTTTCATTATAGGATTGTAGCTAGTATTATTTTAATTGTTTTAAATTCGTTAAGGTTTGTTTTATAGCTTAGAATATGTTGTATCTCTGTGGCATTCGCTGGGTACTTAAACTTCGTGCATCTTCTGCTGTCGCGTGGCGGAATGTTCTAGAAAAGTCAATTGAGTCATTGATTGGTTGATTGATAGTATTATTATTATTATTATTATTTTGAGACAGAGTCTCTCTCTGTCCCCCAGGCTGGAGTCCAATGGCACGACCTCAGCCCACCACAACTTCCACCTCCCAGGTTCAAGCGATTCTCGTGCCTCAGTCTCCCGAGTAGCTGGGATTACAGGTGCCCGCCAGTATGACCAGCTAATTTTTAGTAGAGAGGGGATTTCACCATATTGGCCAGGCTGGTCTCGAACTCCTGGCCTCAAGTGATCCACCCACCTCAGCCTCCTAAAGTGCTGAGATTATAGGCGTGAGCCACCGTGCCCAGGCAATATTATTATTATTACTATTATTATTTTGAGGCAGGGTCTTGCTCTGTCGCCCAGGCTGGAGTGCAGTGCTGTGATCTCGGCTCACTGCAACCTCCGCTTTCCAGGCTCAAGGATCCTCCCACCTCAGCCTCCTGAGTAGCTGGAACTACAGGTGTGCACCGCCATAGCCACCTAATTCTTGTATTTTTTGTAGAGATGGAGTTTCGTCATATTGCTCAGGCTGGTCCCAAACTCCTGGACTCAAGCCATCCCCTTGCCTCGACCTTCCAGAGTGCTGGGATTACAGGCATGAGCCACCGCACCCAGCCCCATATTTTCGTACTCTTGTGGTAAACTGAGGAACGGAGAGACCAATACGGAGTATAGCAGGATTTGTTTATTTTAGATACGCACCCGCTCACAGGACTCACATCCAAAAGCTGGGCCCTGAACAAAGACAGAGCGGGGTTTTTATAAGCGGCTTTACAGAAGCAAAATAAAAGCAGTTAATCCTACAGTGACAGGTCACGTTATCTATAGCATCACATAAGTTGTGACTGCGTAGCTGGTGGCCTTGTAGCTGCATTGAAAGAAAAACAAGAACTGGCTAAATACAGACATCTGTAAAGCATGATCGTGCTAATTATGCTTAAGAAGCCTGGGAAAACAGTAACAGTAAAAGAACCTGCCTTTCTCCTTTTTCCTTCAACCTTGCGCTAGAAGGGAGTGGGGTGTCTGGAGCCCATTACTTTGGCCTTGGCTATTCAGACAGCGTTGCCTTCTAACTGTCCTTGAAGTGAGCTGCTAGGAGAGGGAAACTGCTTTTCTTTTTAACCCTTGCCTTGTCACATTCTGGGCCTTAGCTTTTACTTTTCTTGGAGTGAATAAATGCAGTACTTATTAGTATTATTATTTTTTGAGACAGAGTCTGGCTCTGTCGCCCAGGCTGGAGTGCAGTGGCGCGATCTCGGCTCACTGCAAGCTCCGCCTCCCGGGTTCACGCCATTCTCCTGCCTCAGCCTCCCAAGTAGCTGGGACTACAGGCACCCGCCAACACACCCGGCTAATTTTTTGTATTTTTAGTAGAGACGGGGTTTCACCGTGTTAGCCAGGATGGTCTGGATCTCCTGACCTCATGATCCGCCCGCTTCGGCCTCCTAAAGTGCTGAGATTACAGGCGTGAGCCACCGCGTCCAGCCCTTATTATAATTATTTTAAATTTCTGCCTCAGTATGTATCTATTCCCGTATGTTTGCCTTTGCTACAAGGACAAAATATGGAAAATATGCACTAAGCCTCCCTGGCTGTTTTGCAAATAGAAAACCCACAGCTGCAGTGGAAAACCCCAGTGGGCTGCTGAGGTAAATAGTATCTTGGAGGCTCCAGCTTGATACTGTCTCTAATAAAAGTAAAAATGGAAGGATTAAAAAAAAAAAAAAAAAGACCAGGGTTTTTCTTCCTTGCTTGCAAACAAAGGAACCCAGTAACGTGTTTAGCGAAAGGACCACGTAGATTACAGCTTTTGTACAAGAAAAATATTAATTCTAGCTACTCTGCAGGGAAGATGCATTTTTTTTTTTGAGGTGGAGTTTCACTCTGTCACCCAGGCTGGAGTGCAGTGCTGCGATCTTGGCTCACTGCAACCTCTGCCTCCTGGGTTCAAGCAATTCTCCTGCCTCAGCCTCCCGAGTAGCTGGGATTACAGGTGCCTGCCACCATGCCCGGCTAATTTTTGTATTTTTTAGTAGAGATGGAGTTTCACCACATTGGCCAGGCTGGTCTCGAACTCCTGACCTCGTGATCCGCTGGCTTTGGCCTCCCAAAGTGCTGGGATTACAGGCGTGAGCCACTGCACCCAGCCTATGCATTCATTTTTTAAAAATGAATCTATTTCCATAAAATTATCACAGAAATTGCAAAGTAACTGGGCCACGATGTCTTAATTTTTCCCTGCAATTGAGATGTCTGAACACGTATGATTCCAGTAATTACAAAGTCTATTTTAATATCCAGATGACAGGTAGCTTGAATTTTCCTCCTTGCTTGGAGGATTGTCCAAGCAATTGAGAAACCACATCATTTCATCAAGGACTTTACCGCTGAGTCCACGAGGGGATGGCAGAGCTTGGGCTTGCAAAAAATATGGGGCAGCGTGGGTTGAGGAGCCAGTTTGGCCTTCACGTTCTCCCCTGTACCACACCGTGCACAGTTTAGCCAGCACTCAAAGGAGATGGTGGGTGCAGTCTCAGCCGCTGATTCTTGTTCCCCAGCTGACTTGACTGGGAAGAGGGAAGAGGTATACCTTGTTCATCTCCAGAAGGCGGAATAGGATTAAATGTGGTTCTGCAGAAATGCAGGTGACAGTTCAGTCCCAGTGGGGATTGTGATGTGGATATTTGTCCTTCACTGACTCCTATGTAACAGGAGACCTGGAGGCCTCGGACGGGCGTGGTGGCTCATGCCTGTTATCCCAGCAGTTTGGGAGGCCGAGGCGGGTGGAATACCAGGTCAGGAGTTTGAGAGCAGCCTGGCCAATATGGTGAAACCCCGTCTCTACTAAAAACACCAAGATTAGCTGGGCATGATGGCACATTCCTGTAATCCCAGCTACTTGGGAGGCTGAGGCAGGAGAATCGCTTGAACCCAGGAGGCAGAGCTTGCAGTGAGCCGAGATCACACCACTGCACTCCAGCCTGAGTGACAGAGCAAAACTTTGTCTCAGAAAAAAGAGAGAGAGAGAGAGAGAGAGAGACCTGGTGGTCTGACACTTGAAATCACTGCTGATGTGGCTGGTACAGGACACACACGCAAACAATCCATAAATACACAGCAAACAGCCTAGTTATTTGACATGGTGCAAATGCAGAACAAAACACGATTCTCAATATTTTCTTTAGTTGAAGAATATGAGCCTGGCTGAGAGACACTCATTAACCAGATTAGATAATAGCAAAATGACAAAGAATCCCTGTGCAGAATTTGAGTGCTGTTTTCCCTGAATGCCTGTCTGTGGGGCAAGTGTTAGAATCATCAAAGGAGTTCGTTAAAAGTACTATGAGGTGGCTCAAAGTACATGGTGGCTCATGCCTGTAATCTCTGCACGTTGGGAGGCCAAGGTGGGAGGATCGCTTGAGGCTAGAGGTTCAAGACCAGCCTGGGCTATGTAGGAACAAGCCCCTCTCTGCAAATAAATAAATAAATAAGAAAATAAATAAATGAGCTGGTATTTGGGTGCACACCTGTAGTCCCAGCTACTCAGGACGCCTTGATGGGAGGACTGCCTGAGCCCAGGAATTGAAGGACAGACTAGGCAACATAGTGAGACGCCTGTCACTACAAAAATAAAAATAAAAAAATCAGCTAGGTGTGCTGGTGCGCACCTGCAGTTCCAACTACTCAGGAGGCTGAGGTGGGGGGGATCACTTGAGCCCAAGAATTTGATTACTGCAGTGAGCCATGATCACACCACTGCACTCCAGCCTGGGTGACAGAGTAAGAACTTGTTTCTAAACAATTAAAAATTAATAAGTCATTCTACTATAAAGACACAGGCACACGTATGTTTATTGCGGCACTTTGCACACTAGCAAAGACGTGGAACCAACCTAAATGTCCATCAATAATAGACTGGATAAAGAAAATGTGGCACATAGACACCACGGAATACTATGCAGCCATAAAAAAGGATGAGTTCATGTCCTTTGCAGGGACATGGATGAAGCTGGAAACCATCATTCTCAGCAAACTATCACAGGAACAGAAAACCAAACACCACATGTTCTTGCTCATAAGTGGGAGCTGAACAATGAGAACACATGGACACAGGGAGGGGAACATCACACAGTGGGGCCTGTCGGGAGGTGAGGGGCTAGGGGAGGGAGAGCATTAGGACAAATACCTAATGCATGCAGGGCCTAAAGCCTAGATGATGGGTTGATGGGTGCAGCAAACCACCATGGCACATGTATACCTGTGTAACACACCTGCACGTTCTGCACATGTATCCCAGAACTTAAAGTAAACAAACAAACAACAAAGAAAACATACGATAGACCTGGTGTCTAACCGAGTTATACTTGTTGGAGATAGAAACCAGGAGTATGTATTTTTATGGTGCATCTGGAGTGAATTTGATGCACAGTCAGGCTCAGAGAACACTTCATGAAAGACCTCAGAAGACACACATGTAAAACTCAACTCCTTTATGCATCCACTTATGAGCCCTGGAGTTTCAGACGTTTGATGAAATAGGCTGTTCATGGGGCCTGCCTAGTGCCCGGCGTCTGGAGAGAATTCAGCGACAAAACAGATCTGAAAGTCCCTGAGAACCTGCATTCCAAGACACAAACACACGACCTGCTCTGTGGACGTAACGACTTACCAGAAAAATGATGTGTCAACATTTCGCACTAGCAATGTCCAAGTAGCCAACATCCAATATCAGATACAGCATCTCTGGGAGAGAAATGGAGTGAGTTCCCCAGAGGACAAAGAGAAATGGGGTTTTCTCCTACTCCCCTCCACCCGGGGAGGTTTGACAATGCTGATAAGAGTTCCCATATCATCCACGGGCAGAGTCGTTCTGAAACCCAGAGGCGTATCTCATGTGAGCCAAGAGAAAAGGATGACACTTAAAATGGGAAGGATAAAAGGGAATAGATCCCCCGTTCCGTGAAATGAGGATGTGCCCTGTCTGGGAAAACACCAGGTAATTATGTTCTATCCCCCAGCAGATTTCCCCTTCCTTCCTTCCTTCCCTCCTTCCTTCCCTCCTTCCTCCTTCCCTCCTTCCTTCCTTCCTTCCTTCCTTCCCTCCTTCCTTCCTTCCCTCCTTCCTTCCTTCCCTCCTTCCTTCCTTCCCTTCCTTCCCTCCTTCCTTCCTTCCCTTCCCTTTCCTTCCTTCCTTCCTTCCTTTATCTTTTCTTTCTTTCTTTTTCTTTTCTTTCTTTCTTTCTCTTTCTTTTCTTTCTTTCTTTCTCTTTTCTTTCTTTCTCTCTCTTTTTCTCTCTCTTTTTTCTTTCTTCTTTCTTTCTTTCTCCCTCAGATTTTCTTTCTTTCCTTTCTCTCTTTCTCCCTCAGCAGATCTTTCTTTCTTTCTCTCTCTCTCTCTTTCTTTCTTTCTTTCTTTCTTTCTTTCTTTCTTTCTTTCTTTCTCTCTTTCTTTCTTCCTTCCTTCCTTCCTTCCTTCCTTCCTTCCTTCCTTCCTTCCTTCCTTC
>NW_026652321.1:557811-638506 GCF_009828535.3 Hylobates moloch
TTCCTTCCTTCCTTCCTTCCTTCCTTCCTTCCTTCCTTCCTTCCTTCTCTATTTCTCCCACAGCAGATTTTCCCATCCTTCCTTCCTTTTCTTTCGTTCGTTCTTTCTTTCTCTCTCTCTTTCTTTCCCCTCCCTCCTTCCTTCCTTCCTTCCTTCCTTTCTCTCTCTCTCTGTCTCTCTCCCTCCTCCCTTCCTCCCTCCCTCCCTGTCATGTGGCCAGGCTGCTCTCGAACTCCTGACCTCAAGCGATCTGCTTGCCTCGGCCTCCCAACATGCTGGGATTACAGGTGTGAGCCACCATGCCCGGCCTCAGATCAGAAAGTCTCCGAATCCACCAATGACCTGGGGGCGCCCTCTTCCAAATATTCCACCCTTTTAGGCCAAAACCAACGTATAACCTTCTTGTACTGATTTATGACTTTACCTGTAACTTCTGCTTTCCTGAAATGTATCCCTGCTTGGGGTCAGGTGTGATGGCTCACACCTGTAATCCTAGCACTTTGCAGGACTGAGGCAGGAGCATTGCCTGAGGTTGGGAGTTTGAGGCCAGCCTGGGCAATCTAGTGAGACCCCATCTCTACAGGAAAATGAAAGAATTAGCCAGGCATGGTGGTGCACACCTGTAGTCCCAGCTACCTGAGAGGCAGTGATGGGACAATGGTTGCAGCCTGAGTGGTCAAGGGTACAGTGAGCCGTGATCGCACCACTGCACTCCAGCCTGGGCAACAGACAGAGACCGTATCTCTAAAAAGAAATGAATACTTTTTTAAAAATTAAAAGCAGCCAGGTGCAGTGGCTCAAGCCTGTCATCCCAGCACTTTGGGAGGCCGAGATGGGTGGATCACAAGGTCCGGAGTTCGAGACCGGCCTGGGCAACATGGTGAAACTCCGTCTCAACTAAAAATACAAAAATTAGCTGGGTGTGGTGGTGGGTGCCTGTAATGCCAGCTACTGGCGAGGCTGAGGCAGGAGAATCGCTTGAACCCGGGAGGCGGAGGTTGCAGTGAGCCAAGATTATACCACTGCACCCCCGCCTGGCAACACAATGAGACTCTGTCTCAAAAAAAAAAAAAATTAAAATTAAAAGCCATCAGAAGAGTCAGGGCTTAAGCATGAACTGCTCCATTCTCCTTGCTTGGCGCCCTGCAAATAAACGTCCTGTTTACTCCCACTGCAAAACCTCGGTGTGGTTGTTTGGCCTCACTGTGCCCGGCTAGTAGACGCCAGTTCAAATCAGTAACCGTTTTTAAAAAAATGCAGCAGGAAGGCGCCCGCCGCTGGGTCTGAGCGTCCTCTCTGGAGGCTCACTGTTAGCAGCAGAATCCAACCCTGAGCCAGTTCTCTTCCCCCAAACCAGCAAGGGTCAAAAAGATACTTGACAGACCAGGCAGGGAGGAACAGCTCTGGGGGCTGCAGCTGGGCATCGCTGATGCAGAAATGATTCCACACTGAGTCCAAGGGGAAAGACGGAGCAGGGAATGGGAGGAGGCTGAGGGGTCGCCGTGGGGATGACGCTGCCTGGATATGAGCCGTCATCTTGTGGCAAATGGCCAGGCTGCCCAGGAGGACTCAGTGAGTGCATCTCCACTGGCACCAAGGTCAGGAGCCAAGTACAAGGGCAGGGTTTTTAGGGCACACGCAGCCTCAGAACTCTGTCTTGCATGCTCATCCAGGCAGAAAATCCAGCCCCACGGAAAGAGGCTGGAGGCAGAGGGCAAAAGGAAGCGAACGGGAGTGGTAGAAGGACAGCATTTGTGCAGCCTCTGCAGAAACAGAGACACACCCATCGCTCAAGAAGCAGGATGCTCCATGTTGCACCCTGTCTGTTCTGCAAAGAGGATTTCGGGCAGCAGATGGGACAAGCTGCCAGCGTCTCTGCTGTAAGGATGGGGCGCTGACGAAATGCAAGGGGGTGCTCTCACATCTGCAGTCCAATGACAGAGATGTGTAGGCGATCAAATGGAAGCAAGGGAGACTCGAGACAGAGGAGAATGAGGACTCAAGTCAGCAAGGAACATGACACCCTTTGAAGGGAGTGGAAGGGCAGCTTCCAAAAAGATAGGTCTGTGTGCCAAGCCCTGGTACCTGCAAATAGGACCTTATTTGGAAATAAGAACTTTGCAGATGTCTTTAGTTAAAGTGCTCCAGATGAAATCATCTTAGATTCAGGTGGACCCTAAATCCAGTGAGCAGCATCCTTTTAAGAGGCAGAAAACAGGCCGGGTGTGGTGGCTCACGCCTGTAATCCCAGCACTTTGGGAGGCTGAGGCGGATGGATCACGAGGTCAGGAGTTCCAGACCAACCTGGCCAATGGGGTGAAACCCCGTCTGTACTAAAAATGCAAAAATTAGCCGGGCGTGGTGTCGTGCACCTGTAGTCCCAGCTACTCGAGAGGCTGAGGCAGGACAACTGCTTGAACCCGGGAGGCAGAGGTTGCAGTGAGCCGAGATCGTGCCACTGCACTCCAGCCTGGTGATACAGACTCTGTCTCAAAGAAAAAAACAAACAAAAACAAAGAGACAGAAAAGGAGGCAGAGACACAGAGAAAGCCATGTGGACATGGAGGCAGAGACTGGAGTCATGTGGCCACAGTCCCAGGGACATCTGTGGAACCCCCAGGAGCTGGGAAAGGCAGGGAGGATTCTCCTCTACAGCTTCTGCGGAGAACTGGATATAATTACACTGGATTGAACATTGGCCCCTAGAAAGATCTGTCCACATCCTAAAGCCCAGAACCTGTCAATGAGAACTTATTTGGAAATAGGGTCTTTGCAGATGTGATTACGAGAAGGATCTTGAGATGAGGTCATCCTGAATTAGGGTGGGCTCTAAATGCAATGACAGGTGTCCTTCTAAGAGACAGAAGAGGAGACTCAGACACAGAGGAGAAGACCACGTGGAGATGGAGGCAGAGACTGGAGTGATGCAGCCACAAGTCCAGGGATGCCTGGAGCCCCCAGGAGCTGGGAGAGGCAGGAAGGACCCTCCCTTAGAGCCTCCAGAGGGAGGAGAACTGGATATAATTACACTGGATTGAACATTGGCCCCTAGAAAGATCTGTCCACATCCTAAAGCCCAGAACCTGTCAATGAGAACTTATTTGGAAATAGGGTCTTTGCAGATGTGATTACGAGAAGGATCTTGAGATGAGGTCATCCTGAATTAGGGTGGGCTCTAAATGCAATGACAGGTGTCTTTGTAAGAGACAGAAGAGGAGACACAGTCACAGAAGAGAAGACCACGTGGAGATGGAGGCAGAGACTGGAGTGATGCAGCCACAAGCCAAGGGATGCCTGGAGCCCCCGGGAGCTGGGAGAGGCAGGAAGGATCCTCCCCTAGAGCGTCCAGCAGGAACCAAACATAACTGCAATGGATGGGATGGTGACCTCCAAAAGATCTGTTCATGTCCTAACCTGTAGACTTGTGAATAGAATCTCATTTAGAAATAAGGTCTTTGCAGGTGTAGTTAAGTTGAGGATCTTGAGATGAGGTCATCCTGAATTAGGATGGGCTCTAAATGCAATGACAGGTGTCCTTCTAAGAGACAGAAGACGAGACACAGTCACAGAGGAGAAGGCCACGTGGAGATGGAGGCAGAGACTGGAGTGATGCAGCCACAAGCCCAAGGACACCTGGAGCCCCCAGGAGCTGGGAGAGGCAGGAAGGACCCTCCCTTAGAGCCTCCAGAGGGAGCACAGCCCTGCAGACACCTTGATCTCAGACTTCTGGTCTCCAGAAGTGGGAGAGAATAAACTTGTGTTCAGCCCTGCAGTTGGTGTTACGTTTTCATAGCAGCCCTAGAAAACTAGCACAGAGTGTTACAGACTTAGGAGAAAAAGTATTACATCATCCACGGGTCTCATGCAAATGCACACTTTTATTGGCTGCAGATACCTGTCTGTTCAATCATCCACTCCACAGGTTTTATTTATTATTTATGTTTTTGAGACGGAGTCTCACTCTGTTGCCCAGCCTCTAGTGCAGTGGCGCAATCTCAGCTCACTGCAGCCTCCACCTCCAAGGTTCAAACGACTCTCTGCTTCAGCCTCCCCAGTAGCTGGGATTACAAGTGCCCGCCACCATGCCCAGTTAATTTTTTATTATTATTATTATTTTTGAGATGGAGTCTTGCTCTGTCACCCAGGCTGGAGTGCAGTGGTGTGATCTCGGCTCACTGCAACCTCCGCCTCCCTGTTTCACGCCATTCTCCTGTCTCAGCCTCCTGAGTAGCTGGTACTGCAGGCGCCCGCCACCACGCCTGGCTAACTTTTTTTTTGTATTTTTAGTAGAGATGGGGTTTCACCGTGTTAGCCAGGATGGTCTCCATCTCCTGACCTCGTGATCTGCCCACCTCGGCCTCCCAAAGTGCTGGGATGACAGGCGTGAGCCACTGCTCCCGACCCACAGTTTCTTAGTGCCTCCTGAGAGCACGGCTTTTGGCTCAATTGAAGACACCAGCTACACTCCTGGCTGTAAAAGCTCTGAGCTCCAGACTTAACTAATATTCACATATTGATCCTTGTAAGCTCTCAGGGTCCAGGGAGAACCATGTCGGTCTTCCTAACTTCATACACTTTGCACACGATACGAGTCTTTCCCAGTGTTTGGCCCCTTCTCTAGTAAGGAGAAGCTGTGTGTGTCAGCTCGGGCTGAGGCTGGGCCAAAGTGTACGGATCTGGGGGGATGGAGAGAGAATCTGAAGAAAAGTTTGATCAATTCAGGTTGTAGATATAATTAGTTAGGGATCACACCTGTAATCCCAGCACTTTGGGAGGCCGAGGCGGGCAGATCGCCTGAGGTCAGGAGTTCGAGACCAGCCTGGCCAACATGGAGAAACCCCATCTCTACTAAAAATACAAAATTGGCCAGGCGTGATGGTGCATGCCTGTAATCCCAGCTATTCGGGAGGCTGAGGCAGGAGAATCACTTGAACCTGGGAGGTGGAGGTAGCAGTGAGCCGAGGCCGTGCCATTGCACTTCAGCCTGGGCAACAAGAGCAAAACTCCTCTCAAAAAAAAAAACAGACAGACAGAGGAGGAGACACAGACATAGAGGAGGAGGTCACATGAAGACAGAGGCAGAGACTGGAGGGATGTGGCCGTGGCCATAAGGCCGGGGATGCCTGGAGCCCCAAGGAGCTGGGAGAGGCAGGAAGAATCCTTGATCTCAGACTAGGGAATTTTGTCGAGACTGGCAGTCTGAAGAAATTCAGCTCATCATTTACTAGACAAAGGTGGGAATTTGTATTTACTAGACAAAGGTGGGGAATTTGGAGGTTTTGGATCTGGCTTTGTCTTAACTAGAAAAAGAGACATCCACAAGTCTTATACATAAGGCCTATGGGGAAGGGAACCCTTTGGAATAAGGTATTTTCTGGAAGACAAAGGTCAGGGTATTTCTTGGTTAGGATGTTTTCCAGGAGTATAGGTGCTGTGGTCTGAATGTTTCTGCCCCCTCAAATTCCTATGTTGAAATCGTAATCCTCCAGATGATGATACGAGGAGGTGGGGCCCTTCGGAGGTGATAAGGTCATGAGGGAGGAACCTCATGAATGGGATGAGTGCCTGGGTGAGTCCATTTTATGTTGCTATAAAGGAAAGCCAGCTGGGCGCAGTGGCTCACGCCTGTAATCCCAGCACTTTGGGAGGCCAAGGTGACAAGGTGAGTGGATCACCTGAGGTCAGGAGTTCGAGACCAGCCTGGCCAACACAGTGAAACCATGTCTCTACTAAAAATACAAATAATTATCAAGGCATGATGGTGGGTACCTGTAAACTCAGGTACTTGGGAGGCTGAGGCAGGAGAATGGCTTGAACCCAGGAGGCAGAGGTTGCAGTGAGGCAAGACCATGCCACCATTGCACTCCAGCCTGGGCAACAGAGGAGACTGCATTAAAAAAAAAAAAAAAAAAAAAAAGGAAGGCCTGAGGCTGGGTAATTTATACAGTAAAGAGAGTTATTTGGCTCACGGTTTTGCAGGCTGCACAAGGAACAGCAACACTGACTGCTAGTGAGGCTCTCAGGACGATTTCAACGGTGGTGGAAGGTGAAGAGCAGCTGGCACATCACAGGGTGACAGGGGAGACAGGAGGGAGAAGGCAGGGAGGTGTCAGGCTCGTTTTAGCAACCAGATCTCAAGTAGCCAAATGTCCAACAACGATAGACTGGATTAAGAAAATGTGGCACATATACACCATGGAATACTATGCAGCCATAAAAAATGATGAGTTCATGTCCTTTGTAGGGACATGGATGAAACTGGAAACCATCATTCTCAGTAAACTATCGCAAGGACAAAAAACCAAACACCGCATGTTCTCACTCATAGGTGGGAACTGAACAATGAGAACACATGGACACAGGAAGGGGAACATCACACACTGGGGACTGTTGTGGGGTGGGAGGAGCGGGAAGGGATAGTATTAGGAGATATACCTAATGTTAAATGATGAGTTAATGGGTGCAGCACACCAACATGGCACATGGATACATATGTAACAAACCTGCACGTTGTGCACATGTACCCTAGAACTTAAAGTATAATAAAAAATTTTTAAAAAACTCTGAAAAAAAGAAATCATCTATTGCCATGGGGACGCCTCCAAGCCATGCCTGAGGAATCCACTTCCGTGACCCACACGCCTCCAGCTAGCCCCACCTCCAACATCGGGAATCAGATTTCAGCGTGAGATTTGGAGGCAGCAACAGCTATGCACACGATTATCAGCGTCCTTATAAAAGAGACCCCACAGAGCTCCCTCGCCTCTTCCACCATGTGAGGACCCAGTGGGAAGGTGCCGTCTATGAACCAGGAAGCGGGTTCTCACCAGAAATCTGCCAAGCCTTGATCTTGGATATTCAGCCTGCAGAACGTTGAGCAATAAACGTCTGTTGTTTATAAGCAATGTTATATTTTGTTACAGCAAACTGAAAAGGCTGACGCCCTGTAGCGACTGTCAAGTACTTCAAACCAGAGTAACTTACACAGTAGAAATGGATACTTCCAGAGGCCAGAAGTTTTTTTGTTTGTTTGTTTGTTTGTTTTGAGATGGAGTCTTTGCTCTGTGGCCCAGGCTGGAGTGCAATGGCATGGTATCGGCTCACTGCAGCCTTCGCCTCCCAGGTTCAAGCAATTCTCCTGCCTCAGCCTCCTGATTAGCTAGGACTACAGGCACCTGCCACCAAACCCGGCTAATTTTTTGTATATTTAGTAGCGATGGAGTTTCACCGTGTTAGCCAGGATAGTCTCTATCTCCTGACCTTGTGATCCACCTGCCTCGGCCTCCCAAAGTGCTGGAGTTACAGGCATGAGCCACCGCACCCGGCCTCAGAAGTTTTAAATTAGGGTGTTAGCCGGGGGTGGGGGTTGGTTTCTTCTGCAGTCTGCAGTACCACGCCTCTCGGCTAGCTTCTGGTAGCCCCAGTGATTCTTTGACTTGGAGGTGGTTTTTTCTCCATCTTCAAATTGTCTTTCCTCAGTGCATGGGTATGTGTGTCTCTTCTCCTCTTCACATAAAGATGCTGATCCATGGCTGAGTGCGGTGGCTCATGCCTGTCATCCCAGCACTTTGGGAGGCCAAGGTGGGCAGATCACGAGGTCAAAAGATCGAGACCATCCTGGCTCACACAGTGAAACCCCATCTCTACTAAAAATACAGGCGTGGTGGCGCACGCCTGTAATCACAGCTACTTGGGAGGTTGAGGCAGGAGAATCGCTTGAACCCAGGAGACAGGGGTTGTAGTGAGCTGAGATCACACCACTGCGCTCCAGCCTGGGCAACAGAGCGAGACTCTGCCTCAAAAAAAAAAAAAGCTGATCCTCTCACATTAAGGTCCAGGAGATATACAGTCGGCAAAGCTGACCATCTTCAGTGAGATATTATGATATAGCTATCATCAAACCGTTATCCTTTCTCTTAGGTTGCCTCTTGAATCATTCAATTTGCCTTCTAAGACTTTTCAGAAGTCCTAATGAAGCAGCCCAAAGCATTGGTTACTTTATGTGATGTTCATAAAATAAATTAACTCCATTCCTGGGCTAATAACCAAAGAGAAAGATTCATGTCCTTGATCAATAGTTTCAATGATAACATAGGAAGAGGCTTGGTCTCTTGTTAATACAAGGAACACATAACTTCCTGTATCTCGCAGAAAGCACAGGACCCAATCAAATCCAAGATCAAAACTCATCATTTTCAAAGCATTTGCTTGGGGCAAGGACTGTGCCTGACAAGTTGATTACTCAGCTTGTGGCCAATGGGAGGTTCCTGGTTTTCCTCTCGCATTTTCCAGCTGATCTTCACACTCACATCGTTACGTATTCAGACAAGTGGATGGATTCTCAGGCATTCTTGAAAAATGAAGTTGAGTGAACCAAAAATGACCCGGGCACTTGTACCCTAAGATCGCTTTCTTGCTTGCTTGCTTTCTTGCTTTCATTTTCTTTCCCTTCTTCCTTTTCCTTCCTTCCTTCCTCTTTCTTTCTCTCTCTTTCTTTGTTTCTCTCTTTCTTTCTCTTTTTCTCTTTCTTTCTTTCTTTCTCTCCTTCCTTCCTTCATTCCTTCCTTCCCTTCCTTCCCTTCCCTTCCCTCCCTCCCTTCCTTCCTTCCTTCCTTCTTTTCCTTTCTTTCCTTTCTCTCTCTCTTTCTCTCTATTTCTTTCTATCTTTCTCTCTCTCTCTCTTTCTTTCCTTCCTTCCTTCCCTTCCCTCCCTCCCTCCCTCCCTTCCTTCCCTCCTTCCCTTTCTTTCCTTTCTCTCTCTCTTTCTCTCTATTTCTATCTTCCTCTTTCTTTCTTTCTTTCTTTCTTTCTTTCTTTCTTTCTTTCTTTCTTCTTTCTTTCTTTCTTTCTTTCTTTCTTTCTTTCTTTCTTTCTTTCTCTCTTTCTCTCTCTCTCTCTCTCTCTCTCTCTCACTCTCACAGTCTTGCTCTGTCACCCAGGCTGGAGTACAGTGGTGCAACTTGGCTCACTGCAGTGTCTGCCTCCCAGGTTCAAGTGATTCTTCTGCCTCAGCCTCCTGAGTAGCTGGGATTACAGGCTTGTGTCACCACACCTGGCTAATTTTTGTATTTTTAGTAGGGACGGGATTTCGCCACGTTGGCCAGGCTGGTCTCGAACTCTCGACCTCAGGTAATCCCCCCACCTCAGCCTCCTAAAGTGCTGGGATAACAGGTGTGAGCCACTGCGCCTGGCCTCCCTAAGACATTTTTAAGGAGTGTTCACCTTTCAAGACTCATTGGAAAATCCCACCATCCAGACAACACTCACGTTGACCTGCATGATGAAGTACCAACCTGTGTTTGTTGATACTTCCAACCAGCAGATCAACTCTCTGTCAGGCTGAAAGGAGTCCAGAGCTGTAGGGATGTGATGGAGTGACTTACGTGCCTTATAACTTTCAGTTATAAGACATGCCTTATAAATTTCAGTCATAAGAAACTTTGGGAGTCTGTTATCCGAAACTTTGGGAGGCCGAGGTGGGTGGATCACAAGGGCAGGAGATTGAGACCATCCTGGCTATCATGGTGAAAGCGTGTCTCTACTAAAAATACAAAAAATCAGCCTGGCATGGTGGCAGGCGCCTGTAGTCCCAGCTACTAGGAGGCTGAGGCAGGAGAATGGCGTGAACCTGGAAGGGGGAGCTTGCAGTGAGCTGAGATCATGCCACTGCACTCCAGCCTGGCCACAGAGTGAGACTCTGTCTCAAAAAAAAAAAAAAATGAGTTAAAGAAAGAGGAAAGAAACATGGAAAGCAACTCAACAGTCAAAGGCAGGTTTATTTTGGAGGATAAATCTGAGACGGGCTTGTGGCTGATTTCGGTCAAGAGCGTTCTTTCTTAATAGATCAAGCGGAGTTAAGGGTTTAGGAAGGGGGGAGGTTATCACGAGTTCAGAATGTTTGTGCGTGAGGGAAAGTTTATTTTGGGGTGGGAATGTCTCTGGTCAGAGGGGAGGCTATTTCAGGGTTGGCATGTTTCTGCTTGGAGGTGGGTTTATCTTAGGGTTGGAATGTTTCTGGTTATGCTGACATTAGCCATCAGGCTGTTGTTTGGGGGCTGGATTTAGGTGATTTTTTAATCAAGGGGAACTTCAAATGGCAGTGTTTTTCCAAGAGGGTGAGGCTCCTGCTTTGCCACTTAGGAAGCTCTGAAAGGTCTCAGAGGGTGGCCTGGTGAATTTCCCTGGCATCTGAGAAGTGGTTCTCATTCAGGCTCCCCTACAGTTGACCAGGCCACCTTTTTTTTTCAATTATTAAATTAAATTAAATTAATTAATTAATTAATTAATTAATTTACTTATTTATTATTTATTTTTGCTTCTCAGGCTGTGAAGGACTGGCAGATAGTAAACCATCCATCCAAGCTCCATTCCACCTCTTGGCTTGAGCTTGGCTTGAGGAATCCCTCCATTATGTCATTTTCCAGCCTTCTGGTGGAATCCAGGAACATTCCACCGACCTTGCATTTTTTCCTCCTGCTGAGTCCCGTGACTCACCAAGTCCTGGGCCAACCAAAATGGCCGAGGCCGCAGGGCGCATGGACCAGGCCACCCATGAGACTGTGATGGGCAGGTGCTCTTTCTGAAGCATCTCGTTTTTTTTTCCTGCCTCCTTTTGACCTATGTTTCTCACTGCCATTTGCTCATCTCTGCTTTGGACACCTTCTGACGCATTGCTCAGACAATAATATGGTTCTTTTTTTTTTCGGACGGAGTCTCACTCTGTCGCCCAGGCTGGAGTGCAGTGGCATCATCTCGGCTCACTGCAACCTCCGCTTCCTGAGTTCAAGTGATTCTCCTGCCTCAGCCTCCCGAGTAGCTGGGACAACAGGCACTTACCACCATGCCTGGCCAATTTTTGTATTTTTAGTAGAGACGGGGTTTCGCCATGTTGGCCAAGACGGTCTCGATCTCTTGACCTCCTGATCCTCCCGCCTCAGCCTCGCAAAGTGTTGGGATTACAGGCGTGAGCCACCACGCTCAGATAATAATATGGTTCTTTCTCCTTTCCCACGGAGGTCACCTCCCAGCTTGGACCAATCATTTGGGCCCCAGGTAGAGGCCTCTAGGTCTATAGCTGCGGGTTTGGAGTGATGAAGCTTGCCCGGTAGATAGACAAAGCTCCCAGCACCATCCTGAGACATGCTGATGCTCTCCTGGCTCTCTGAGCCTCAGTCACGGTTCCTCCAGCTGAGCTAGCTCTCCATACCTCTGGCCACCCCATAGCAACGCTCAGTTCCCCAAGACGCTCCCTAATCAAAGTGTGGTCTACGGACCAGTGGTATTCGTATCACTGGGTACCTTACTAGACATTCAGCATCTCAGCCTTCCCTAGATCCTCTGAGTCAGAATTCCAGTTTCACAAGCTACACGCACAAGGAAGGTTTGAGAGCTGCCATGGCCATCCCGCCCATGGTGGGAGACAGCTGTTTAATCCTATCAAGGAATCTGAGATGGTGGTTAGTTGTGTAACCTGTTTCTTGCTCTCCTAACAGAATTCCCTCACTCTATTAAATGCACATGCTGGCCGGGTGCGGTGGCTCACGCCTGTCATCCCAGAACTTTGGGAGGCCGAGGGGGGCGGATCCCTTGAGGTCAGGAGTTTGAGACCAGCCTGGCCAACATGGTGAAACCCCATCACTATTAAAAAATACACAAATTAACTGGGCGTGGAGTCTGAGGCAGGAGAATCTTTTGAACCTGGGAGGCGGAGGTTGCAGAGAGCCCAAATCATGCCACTGCACTCCAGCCTGGGCAAGAGAGTACCCTCTAGTGTGCAAGTCAAGCCGCAGACAGAAATGCCAAGCAGGTATTTTCGGTCGGGAGAGATTTTTTGCTTTTCTTTCTTTCTTTCTTTCTTTTTCTTTCTTTTCTTTCTTTCTTTCGTCTCTTTCTTTCCTTCTTTCTTTTTCTTTCTTTCTCTCTCTTTCCTTCTTTCTTTTTCTTTCTTTGTTTCTTTTTCTTTCTTTCTTTCTCTCTTTCTTTCCCTCCCTCCCTCCTCTTTCTTTCTTTCTTTCTTTCGTCTCTTTCTTTCCTTCTTTCTTTTTCTTTCTTTCTCTCTCTTTCCTTCTTTCTTTCTTTCCCTCCCTCCCTCCTTCCTCTTTCTTTCTTCCTTTCTTTCCTTTCTTTCTTTTCTTTCTTTCTTTCTTTCTCTCTTTCTTTCCCTCCCTCCCTCCTCTTTCTTTCTTTCTTTCATCTCTTTCTTTCCTTCTTTCTTTTTCTTTCTTTCTCTCTCTTTCCTTCTTTCTTTTTCTTTCTTTCTTTCTTTCTCTTTCTTTCCCTCTCTCCCTCCCTCCTTTTTCTTTCTTTCTTTCTTTCTTTCTCTCTTTCTTTCTCTTTCTTTCTCTCTTTCTCTCTTTCTCTCTTTCTTTCTTTCTTTCTGATGGAGTCTCGCTCTGTCACCCAGGCTGGAGTGCAGTGCTGCAATCTCGGCTCACTGCAAGCTCCACCTTGTGGGTTCATGCCATTCTCCCACCTCAGCCTCCCGAGTAGCTGGGACTACAGGCACCCGCCACCATGCCTGGCTAATTTTTTGTACTTTTTGTTTTTGTATTTATTTATGTTTTTGAGATGGAGTCTGGCTCTGTCACCCGGGCTGGAGTGCAGTGGCATGATCTCAGCTCACTGCAACCTCTGCCTCCCGGATTCAAGCCATTCTCGTGCCTCAGCCTCCTGAGTAGCTGGGACTACAGGCATCTGCCACCACACCCGACTAATTGTTGTATTTTTAGTAGAGATGGGGTGTCACCATGTTGATCAGGTTGATCGTGAACTCCTGACCTCGTGATCCACCAGCCTCAGCCTCTCAAAGGGCTGGGATTACACGCATATGCCACCATGCCAGCCCATTTTGTGCTTTTCAGTGTGTATCGTACAAGGGTTGAATTTCAACCAGGTGCCAGAGTTAACACGGTAGTTGTTTATAGTATTGGTCACGTCCTCTGAGAGGTTTTCTTCAAGTGAGTGAACGAAGCTATGCAGTAATTTAAGGCAGGGAAGAGCGCCATGCTGTTTCATTCCAATCTATAGCTTTCCACATTGCCATCCACCTGCCAACCTCCGGCAAAGAAACCTTCCATTAATGCAAAACAATCGCCCACACATATCCTATTTCTGCCTTGAAACTGTCCCTGGTAGGCCAGGCGCGGTGGCTTACGCCTGTCATCCCAGCCCTTTGGGAGGCCGAGGTGGGTGGATCACGAGGTCAGGAGTTCCAGACCAGCCTGATCCGGAGTTTGAGACCAGCTGGACCAACATGGTGAAACCCCATCTCTGCTAAAAATACAAAATTTAGTTGGGCACGGTGGTGTGCGCCTATAGCCGCAGCTACTCAGGAGGCTGAGGCAGGAGAATCACTTGAACCTGGGAGGCAGACGTAACAGTGAGCCAAGATCGTGCCCCTGCACTCCAGCCTGGGTGGCAGAGCGAGAGTCCATCTCAAAAAACAGAAACAAAAAACAAATAAAAGAAAAGAAACTGTCCGTGGTACCATCTTCTGGTGTTGAGGAAATTGCCCTTAAAAATGACGTTGCGGAGGCCTGGCACGTTGCCTCAATGCCTGTAATCCCAGCACTTTGGGAGGCTGAGGTGCGTGGGTTACTTGAGGTCAGGAGTTCCAGACCAGCCTGACCAATATGGTGAAACCTCATCCCTACTAAAAATACAAAAAATTAGCCAGGCATGGTGGCACATGTCTGTAATCCCAGCTACTTCGGAGATTGTGGCAGGAGAATCGCTTGAACCCGGGAGGCAGAGGTTGCAGCGAGCGAAGATCACACCACTGCACTCCAGCCTGGGCAACAGAATGAGACTCCATTTCAAAGAAAAAATTGTATGTTGTGGTCTGCACCTTAACTACAAATGTAAAAACAGCCAGAAATGACGTTGAAAGGAATCCCATGCAATGAGTACAGAAAGAATTTTCTACTAAAGAAAACAAATAAAAACAAAAAGACAGAAATCTAGGTCTCCAGGTGCGGTGGCTCATGCCTGTAATCCCAGCACTTTGGGAGGCAGAGGTGGGTGGATCACCTGAGGTCAGGAGTTTGAAACCAGCCTGGCCAACATGGGAAAACCTTTTCTTACTAAAAAAGAAAAAAAAAAAAAAAATTGGCCAGACGTGGTGATGTGCACCTGTAATCCCAGCTGCTCAGGAGGCTGAGGCAGGAGAATCACTTGAACCCAGGAGGCGGAGGTTGCAGTGAGCCGAGACCACACCACTGCACTCCAGCCTGGGCGACACAGAGAGACTCCTTCTCAAAAAAAAAAATAATAATAATAAATAATCTAGGGCATCTACAGGGTCTGCTTTGTATTAATGAAGTTGTCATGAAAAGAAAAAACTTAAGGAGAAAAATGCAGGCAGTGCACTCATTATGTATACGTGGGATTTGCTATGGCAGTAGATTTTTGGATCAATGTATTGTAGTGCATTCTGCTACTGGATTTCCCCTTCTCAGAAAATGCAAAAAACACACAGAAGAAGGCATAATGATTCAAACAGCAAATTGAAGATCAATGGATTTTTTTTTTTGCCAACATTTCCTGGACTGTTATTGATATGAACATACTTGCACGGATCATGAGAACAGTCCACTATTTCTACAATCATCAAACACTCCTTAAAGAAAAACACAAACCCAGTTATTTTTCTGTATTTATAAGACTCTAAAGATATGCTTCTGGCTTGCACAAAAGCCACAGAACAGAGTGTGATCGATGGGAGCTGTAACAGGGCTGCTGGCTGCTTAAAATTGACAAAGGCGGGAGAGGATGTGGAGAAATAGGAACACTTTTACACTGTTGGTGGGACTGTCAACTAGTTCAACCATCGTGGAAGATAGTGAGGTGATTCCTCAAGGAACTAGAACCAGAAATACCATTTGACCCAGCCATCCCATTACTGGGTATATACCCAAAGGATTATAAATTATGCTACTATAAAGACACACGCACACATATGTTTATTGCAGCACTATTCACAATAGTAAAGACTTGGAACCAACTCAAACGTCCATCAGTGATAGACTGGATTAAGAAATGTGGCACATAGACACCATGGAATATTATGCAGCCATAAAAAAGGATGAGTTCATGTCCTTTGCAGGGACATGGATGAAGCTGGAAACCATCATTCTCAGCAAACAAGGACAGAAAACCAAACACTGCATCTTCTCACTCATAGGTGGGAATTGAACAATGAGAACACTTGGACACAGGAAGGGGAACATCACACACCAGGGCCTGTTGTGGGGTGGGGTAGCGGGGAGGGACAGCATTAGGAGATACATCTAATGTAAATGATGAATTAATGGGTGCAGCACACCAACATGGCACATGTATACCTATGTAACAAACCTGCACGTTGTGCACATGTACCCTAGAACTTAAAGTATAATAATAAAAACAAATTGGCAAAGGTGGAGAATCACATCTTTGGGCAAACAATACTAGCTTGCATTCACCTCCATCTTCAACCAAGAATCTGATTTTCTGGGCGCATGCTTATAATTGCAGCAACTTTGGGAGGCTGAGGTGCAAGGATCACTTGAACCTAGGAGTTCGAGACCAGCCTGGGCAACATAGTGTGACCTCAGCTCTACAAAAAAAAAGATAAAATTAACCAGGCACGGTGGCACATACCTGTAGTCCCAGCTACTAGGGAGGCTGAGGCAGGAGGGTTGCTTGAGCCAGGGAGTTTGAGGCTGCAGTGAGCTATGACTGTGCCACTATACTCCAGCCAGGGCAACAGAGCAAGACCCTGTCTCAAAAAAGAAAAAAAAAAAAGAAGAAAGGAATCTTTGCCAGGTGCAGTGGCTCACACCTCTAATCCCAGCACTTTGGGAGGCAGAGGGGAGTGCAGGTCACCTGAGGTCGGGAGTTCAAAACCAGCCTGGCCAATATGGTGAAACTCCATCTCTACTAAAAATAAAAATAAATTAGCTGGGTGTGGTGGTGTGTGTTTGCAATCCCAGCTACTCGGGAGAGTGAGGCAGGAGAATCGCTTGAACCCAGGAGGCGGAGGTTGCAGTGAGCCGAGATCGCCCCACTGCACTCCAGCGTGGGTGCGACAGAGCGAGACTCCGTCTCAAAAAACAAACAACAAACAAAAACAATAACAACAACAACAAAAAGGAATCTTATTTCTTTCTTAGGTTGAGTGTGTACCCTCATTATCAAAGCTACGTTACGTGGTGGTCCCCACTGCTCTGATGTTTGTGAGACAGCGTGTTGAAATATAAATATCTGGCCAGGTGCAGTGACTCACACGTGTAATCCCAGCACTTTGGGAGGCCAAGGCGGGCGGATCATGAGGTCAGGAGATCGAGGCCATCCCGGCTAACACGGTGAAACCCCGTTTCTACTAAAAATACAAAAAAATTAGCCGGGTGTGGTAGCGGGCGCCTGTCATCCCAGCTACTCGGGAGGCTGAGGCAGGAGAATGGCGTGAACCTGGGAGGCGGAGCTTGCAGTGAGCCGAGATCACACCACTGCACTCCAGCCTGGGCGACAGAGCGAGACTCCACCTCAAAAAAAAAGAAAGAAAAGAAAGAAAAGAAATATAAATATCTGTGCTTTTTAAAAAATGTTTCCCTATGTTCTTGTGATAGTCACAGTCCTCTAGGCCGTGTAGGAGGGAGGAGATGGGGACAACCCCATGAATTAATGTATAACAGCTCTTCTCCCCCACTTCCAAAAGCTACTCCCTGGTCATGGAACCGGGGGGCCCCGTCTCTTGGAGGGGTTCAGGAAGAGGACCTTCGCAGTGACACCTCGTCTAATCCCTCCCCCCACCTCTGTGCCATCTCCCAACCAGCACTGTGGTGCAGTATGTCTAATTCTGGGGTTCAGTCCCTTGTATAATAGCTGCCTCTCTAAGCCACGTGCTCGCATGTTGCCTGCACAGGCCATTACCCCCTGGCTAATTTCTCTGCGTCTCCCTTCCTTTCTCTTCCTCATTTGCTCCGAAGGGTTCTGAAAGGGCTGTCCTGGTGCCTCTTCACATTCTAGCAATTGCAATTGTCAGCACAGAACAAAACAGCCTAAATTCTCCTGCCTCAGCTTCCCGAGTAGCTGGGACTACATGCACCCACCACCACGCCTGGCTAATTTTTGTATTTTTAGTAGAGATGGGGTTTCACTATGTGGGCCAGGCTGGTCTTGAACTCCTGACTTCAGGTGATCCACCCACCTCGGTCTCCCAAAGTGTTGGGATTACAGGCATGAGCGAGCACACCTGGCCAGATTTTTTTTTTTTTTTAATAAATCCTTAATATTGCCCTTACCGACTTTTCCCCTCCATCACGCCTGGGACCGGTAGCTCATCTTGCTTCCAGAATCCATTCACGATGACTTTGTCAAAAGCTGCGTTGTTTTTTGGCAGGCATGCAGGAAAGCCGGGCTGATTGCTGATCTGGGAAGGGTACAGGCAATCTGTTCTCTTTGGGAAGGAAAATCGCTATGTTGGTTTTCCAGCGTGATTGTTCTTTTGGAGTCTGTCTCATCCAGAAAACAACAACAAAAAAAGCAACTCACCTCCAAAATGCCACCACCCTCTCAAAAGGCAAAGAAGCTCCCGTCCCTAAACGTGCTTAAATTTTCCCGTTAAGGTGAATGCTATCAAATGGTGTTGATGTAACACTGCAACATTGCTGCAGATTTTCAAAACAGTTTATTCCTCCTAGTTATCAAACCAACAGCAGATGCAAGGCCAGCTGCTTGCCAACAGGAGTTTGATGTCCAGTTGAATTTTTTGGAATCATCTCAGAAGTTTCCTTTATTTCATTATTTTACATTTTTTTTTGAGATGTACTGTCTCTGTTGCCCAGGCTGGAGTGCAATGGTGCAATCTCTGCTCGCTGCAATCTCCACCTCCCAGGTTCAAGCGATTCTCCTGCCTCAGCCTCCTGAGTAGCTGAGACTACAGGCACCCGCCACCACGCCCGGCTAACTTTTTTTTTGTATTTTTACTAGAGACGAGGTTTCACCATGTTAGCCGGGATGGTCTTGATCTCCTGATCTCGTGATCTGCCCGCCTCAGCCTCCCAAAGTCCTTTCCTTTCTTATGACTATTTAAAACCAGTTATTAAGACTGGGCGCAGTGGCTCACGCCTGTAATCCCAGCACTTTGGGAGGCCGAGGCGAGTGGATCACCTGAGGCCAGGAGTTCGAGACCAGCCTGGCCAACATGGCAAAACCCCATCTCTACTAAAAATACAAAAATTAGCCTGGGATGGTGGTGGGTGCCTGTAATCCCAGCTCCTTGGGAGGCTGAGGCAGGAGAATCTCTTGAACCCAGAAGGCAGAGGTTGCAATGAGCCGAGATTGCATTACTGCACTCCAGCCTGGGTGACAGAGTGAGACTCTGTCTCAAAACTATAAAAAAAAAAATTAATAAAACTACATATTTAAAAAGCAGTTCCTTGGTATGAGGTTTTGATTTGTATTTAGAAGTTACCTTCATTGTTCTTTCTGGCAGAAAACCCTCAGAGAATGCTTCTTATTATTAGATCCAATTTTGAAGTTAAAAAAAAAAAAGTAGGAAATAAAAGAATGAGGCCAGGAACAAAGCTTGGGCTGCATATTTTACAGGTGCCAATTTAAAAATCAATTTTAATTTTTTGATGTTTTCATTGTTTTATTTTTATTGATATTTATTTATTTAGAGACAGAGTTTCATTTTTGTTGCCCAGGCTGGAGTGCAGTGGTGCGATCTCAACTCACTGCAACCTTCTCCCCCTAGGTTTAAGCGATTCTCCTGCCTCAGCCTCTTGAGTAGCTGAGACTACAAGAGTGCACCACCACGCCTGGCTAATGTTTATATTTTTAGTAGAGATGAGATTTCGCCACGTTGGCCAGGCTAGTCTCGAACTCCTGACCTCAGGTGATCTGCCCGCCTCAGCCTCCCAAAGTGCTGGGATTACAGGCGTGAGCCACCATGCCTGGCCTGTTTTCATTGTTTTTAAATAATGCAGTGAAATCTCTTAACATCTTAAAAGAATGCACTTTGTGTTAATAATACAAATAAAAATTGCATATGTTTATGGCATGCAACATGATGTTTTGATACAAACACACATTGTGGAATAACTAAATCAAGCTAAACTAAATCCTTCCTGCCTCTCCCAGCTCCTGGGGAGAGTTTGTGGTTACATCACTCCAGTCTCCGACTCAGTCTCCACGTGGACTCCTCCTCTTTGTATCCAACTTTTCCCCTTCTTATAAGGCACCAGCCCTTGGATTAGGGCCCTCCTGAATCCAGCACGACCTCCTCTTAACCAAATACCTTTGCAATGACCCTACTTTTCAATAAGCTCTACATTCAAGATTCTGCGTGAATGTGGATTTTACAGGAGGAACTTGCTCAACCCAGTCTAATCATTTTTCAGGTTCTGACTTTCCATCTCAAACACAGATCCCAGGCCTTTGCATTTTGTATCTTCTCCAATTTTTTTTTCTTTTTTTAAAGACAGAATCTCACTTTGTCTCCCAGGCTGGAGTGAAGTAGCGTGATCTCGGCTCACTGCAACCTCCGCCTCCTGGGTTCAAGCAGTTCTCCTGCCTCAGCATCCCAAGTAGCTGGGATTATAAGCATGCGCCACCACACCTGGCTAATTTTTGGCATTTTTAGTAGGGACGGGGTTTCACCATGTTGCCCAGGCTGGTCTCGAACTCCTGACCTCAAGTGATCCGCCGGCCTTGGACTCTCCAAGTGCTGGGATTACCAGCACTATAAATTTTTTAAGAGATGGTGTCATGCTCTGTATGTAGCCCAGGCTGGAGTGGAGTAGCATGATCAGGGCTCCCTGTAGCCTCTACTTCATAAGCTCAAACAATCCTCCTGCCTCAGCCTCCTGAGTAGCTGAGACTACAGGCATGCACCACCACGTCCAGCTAAGTTCCAAAAATTTTTTGCAGGCCGGGCATGGTAGCTCACACCTGTAATCCCAGCACTTTGGTACAGCATAGGAAATGCATGCACTCTTCTCTGTCCACTAAACCTGCCCTTGCCCTGGCTTGGTGAACATTTTGCTGCCATTCCTGCCATCTTGGGATGCACTGGTCAGCGGAATCTGGGAGGACTCGTGACTTTCTTGTTGGGGCACTGTCTTTCCTAGTTTTTCATCACTCTTTTTCTTTACTTTTTTTTTTGAGACTGAGTCTCGCTCTGTCGCCCAGACTGGAGTGCAGTGGCGCGATCTTATGTCACGGCAACCTCCGCCTCCTGGGTTGAAGTGATTCTCTTGTCTCAGCTTCCCAAGTAGCTGAGATTACAGGTGCCCTCCACCTGCCTGGCTAATTTTTGTATTTTTAGTAGGGACAGGGTTTCACCATATTGGTCAGGCTGGTCTTGAACTCCTGACCTCAGGTGATCCGCCTGCCTCAACTTCCCAAAGTGCTGGGATTACAGGTGTGAGCCGCTGTGTCCGGCCCCAGCACTCTTTCTGTGCTCACTCCTTATTCTTCTTTCTTGAGGACTCAGTCTCCTCCGTCTGACTTTTAACCATCTTTTTTTTTTTTTTTTTTTTTTTTTTTGAGACGGAGTCTTTCTCTGTCACCAGGCTGGAGTGCAATGGCGTGATCTAGGTTCACGGCAACCTCTGCCTCCTGGGTTCAGGTGATTCTCCTGCCTCAGCCTCCCATGTAGCTGGGACTACAGGCATGTGCCACCACATCTGGCTCATTTTTGTATTTTTACTAGAGACGGGGTTTCTCCATGTTGGCCAGGATGGTCTCGATCTCTTGACCTCGTGATCTGCCTGCCTTGGCCTCCCAAAGTGCTGGGATGACAGGCTTGAGCCACCATCTTAATTTCGTTAAGGTGAGTCCTAGACCTTCCTCACTGCGTGCTGCTGGAAGCAATTTTGCCTTCACTCACAACCCAATCCGCCAATGACTCTCAAATGAGTATCTCCAATTTTGTCTTCACTCACAACACTATCCACCAATGACTCTCAAACGAGTATCTCTGCCCAGCTGGCTCTACCTCTGCAAATCTCATTGCTTTCTCAACAGCGAACCTTGAATGAGTCCCAGGTATGTTTAAAACAACCCCCTAGACTATCCTCCGTGTCTCTGTCTGTTTGCAGGGCTATACATAAGTACCTCAAGCTGGGTAATTTAGAAAGAAAAGAAGGCCGGGCGCAGTGGCTCACACCTGTCATCCCAGCACTTTGGGAGGCTGACACGGGTGGATCGCCTGAGGTCGGGAGTTCGAGACCAGCCTGGCCAACATGGTGAAACCCCATCTCTACTAAAAATACAAAAAAAAAAAGATGCTGGGTGTGGTGGCGGGTGCCTGTAATCCCAGCTACTCGGGAGGCTGAGGAAGGAGAATCGCTTGAACCTGGGAGATGGAGGTTGTAGTGAGCCGACATCACACCATTGCACTCCAGCCTGGGCAATGAGAGCAAAACTTCATCTCAATAAATGAATAAATAAATAAATAAATAAATAAATAAATAAATAAATAAATAAATATAAATAAAGGTTTATTGGCTCCCAGTTCTACAGGGTACACAGGAAGCATGGCGCCCACATCTGCTTCTGATGAAAACCTCAGGAAACTTCCACTCCTGGTGGAAGGGGACAGAGAGCTGGCGTGTACACAGAACACACAGTACAAGAGTCACAGCTGAGGTGCCAGGCTGTTTTCAAAAGCCAGCTCTAAACTAAAAGTAAGAAATGTCCATCAATGATAGACCAGATAAAGCAAACGTGGCACATAGACACCGTGGAATACTATGCAGTCATAAAAAAGGATGAGTTCATGTCCTTTGCAGAGACATGGATGAAGCTGGAAACCATCATTCTCAGCAAGCTGACTCAGGAACAGAAAACCAAACACCGCATGTTCTCACTCATAAGTGGGAGCTGAACAATGGGAATACAGGGACACAGGGAGGGGAACATCACACACCGGGGCCTGTCAGGGGGTGAGGGGCTAGGGGAGGGAGAGCATTAGGAGAAATACCTAATGTAGATGACGGGTTGATGGGTGCGCAAACCACCATGGCACATGGATACCTATGTAACAAACCTGCACGTTCTGCACATGTATCCCCAGAACTTAAAGTATAAAAAATAAAAATAAAATAAATTAAGAACCCACTCACTTTCTTGAGAATGGCACCATGCCATTCATGAGGGATTTAACCCCATGACTCAAACACTTCCCGCCAGGCCCCGCCTTCAATACTGGAGATCAGATTTCCACATGAGACTTGGTGAGGCCAGACAAACTATATCCAAACCAGAGAATGTCCAAAGTTGATCATCTCCAGGAATCCCTGTGTTAGGAAGTCAGATTGGCTAAGCCAGAATTTCACAGTCAACTTACCCACATGCCACGACGTGGAGAGAAAAAACAGAATCCATCTCTTGGTCTTCTTAGGAGGGAGAAAACTTTCCCCCAAAGCTGTACCCACAGGAGAAGTTCTCTCCCGTATTATTGGACACGGTTCGGTTGCATGTGCCTTTCTAAATCAACCATTGCTGAAGGATCAGCCTTGGAGGGCAGGTAGAAGCAGTCTTCTTGCGGCACAGACTCAGAAAGGAGGAGGCCGGGCGCAGTGGCTCATGCCTGTAATCCCAGCACTTTGGGAGGCTGAGACAGGTGGAGCTCCTGAGGTCAGGAGTTCGAGACTAGCCTGGCCAACATGGTGAAACCCCGTCTCTACTAAAAATACAAAAAAAATTAGCCAGACGTGGTGGCACATGCCTGTAATCCCAGCTACTTGGGAGGCTGAGGCAGGAGAATCGCTTGAACCGGGGAGACGAAGGCTACAGTAAGCTGAGATTGCACCACTGCACTCCAGCCTGGGCAACAAGAACAAAACTCTGTCTCGATAAACAACACCAAAAAAAAAGGAGGGACAGAGAAAAGATGAACAAATCAGAGATCTGTTGAGAAGAAGAGGATGCATTTCACAGGCAATGTCCACTCTACAGAGACCACTAGCTTTGTTGTCTTTAATGCCCACCTGCTTGGCAGCAATACTGCTACAGTTGTTACGTTTCTGCGCCCTCGTAGAGGGATCTCAGAAACAGAGACCTCTGCATTTACGAGACGAATGTTTCCAAATGTGCATCCAATTGGAGTTTTTATAGGCATGGAGATTTAAATCCGATGTACAAAAGCATTTTTTCAGAGCTTAATTACAAATTTACCCCACAGGATTTATTTCTGACACATTTCATTTCTTCATCCAAATATCCAGAAAGTGAAAAACAGCGAGCTGTGTGCGTAGCTTTGATTATGTCAGCATCTAAATCAAGACACTTGTTTGGTTTTAAATTAGTGGAAATTTGGCTTTTGTAGGGGAAAAAAAAATAAAAACATCGTTTGGGGAAATAACTTCATCTGGAGTCAGAAAATTGTCATCAGTTAAGGAGAAATAAATGCCTCAAATTTGCCACATGAACATGGATGTTATGGTAAATTTAGTCTATTTTTTCTTTCAGCAGATAAAAACACAATTTATCAAAGAGGCATTTGGAAAGTGTTGGAATCACAGCGACAGTTTCAGGAGAGGTAAAAGGATTGTGAATTATGACTTGTGACATCAAGTCAATATATAAAAGAATGTTTTGCCATCTCTGTAGATTCCTTGTGAAATATATTTTAGATTATAGTGTTACAGATAAGTACAAATATAAAGATAAAAAAAAAACAAGGATGAATGTGAAGAATACATTTCCCCTTCAGAGTAGTAATTACCTCCGAAGAGAGGAGGGGTAAGGAATGATTTGAGGTCTTCAAATATCTTGCACATATACACACACCCATTTCTCCCCCATACAAATACCTTTTGAAAGAGAATGTTAAAATGCAGTCTCCAATAGACACCAAGATAAAATACATTTGAAATTTCAAGGTGAGATACACATCATCATACGTACATTTACAAACAAGAAGAAAAAAATATGAAACCATTCCCTAACTCTTTACCCTTGCTCCACATTTAAAAACTATGAAAACATGCAAACGATTGGTTGGGAAATCTTTTTTTAGAGAAGTTTTGTGCCAAGACCCTTTTCCCACCCTAGAAGATGCCTGCTCTCTGTATCAGTCAGCTACACCTGAAGTTATGCTGGATAACAAATAGTCCTAAATCTCAATTCTCTACCATAATAAATATTTATTTCTTTTTTAAATGTGTGAGTCTACCAGTCAGCTAGGTTGGTGCAGATCTAGGCTGGGCTACCTCAGGCTAAGCTGAAGGTTGGATTTATGTCTATGCCACATGCTGTCATCATTTTGGGGCCAGTGGTTATCCTGGGCACATTTTTCTAATGCTGGAATACAGACCTGCAGAGGAAAAGTCCAACCATGTGATACGGTTTGGCTGTGTCCCCACCCAAATCTCATCTTGAACTGTAGCTCCCATAATGCCCACATGCCATGGGAGGAACCTGGTGGGAGGTAATTGAATCATGCAGGCTGGTTTTCCCCATGCTGTTTTTGTGATAGTGAATAAGTTTCATGAGATCTGGTGGTCTTTTGCTAAAAACCAGACTGATGCAATCAATATCTCCTTAATTGGGAGATGTCATGGAGAGTTCCCCTGCATAAGCTCTCTTGCTTGCCACCATGTACAACATGCCTCTTCTCCCCCTTCACCATCAGCCATGATTGTAAGATCTCCCCAGCCACGTGGAACTGTGAGTCCAATAAACCTCTTTTTTTTTTTTTTTTTAATAAATTACCCAGTCTCAGATATGTCTTTATTAGTAGCATGAGAACGGACATAACACACTATGTCAACCCCTGTTGTGCCTCCACCGAGGCAGAAATTCAAAAAAATAATAAGTACTGCATTTATTCACTCCAAGAAAAGTGAAAGCTAAGGCTCAGAATGTGGCAAGGCAAGGGTTAAAAAAAAAAAAAAAGAAAAGAACAAGTTTTCCTCTGCTAGCAGCTCACTTCAAGGATAATTATAAGGTAATGCTGTCCCAGTAGCCACGGCCGAAGGAATGGGCTCCAGACACCCCACCGCCCTTCCAGAGCAAGGTTGAAGGAAGAAAGAGAAAGATTATTTTACTGTCACTCTTTTCCCAGTCTTCTTAAGCATGATTATGTTTTACAAATGTCTGTATTTAGCCAGTTCTTGTTTTTCTTTCAATGCATCTACAAGGCCACTGGCTGTGCAACGTCACGAGTTATGTTATGCTGTAGATTACATGACCTGTCACCGTGTGATGAGCTGCTTTTGTTTTGCTTCTGTAAGTCCACTTATGAAACCCCCGCTCTGTCTTTGTTCAATGCTGAGCTTTTTAAATGCGAGTCTGCTGAGCCGGTGTGTACCTAAAAATAAACAAATCCTCCTGTACTCCGTATTGGTCTCTCCGTTCCTCAGTTTACCACAACACCACTGACGGGCGTTCTGTAAGCAAAAACAGATCAGATGGCAGTCGAAAGTTAGTGGGAACAGGAGGCAGTGCTTCTCCCATGGGGCATGAGCCACAGACCAGGTAGAGAGAAGAAAGAATTGTGAAGAACTAATAGACTCTCCCACACCTAACTTTTAGCCTGTTAAGAGCAGACTTCAGATGACCGACCCTCACCACTCGATACGTATACCAGGCACACTACATTTCCCTCCGTTTGATCAAATTTACAGCTCCAAGAGGCTGATGAATTTGGATTTCATCACCCAAGGTTTCTGGAGCTTTTCTATGTGAATTCAGGGAAGGAGAGACACTGACCAGGCAGGGTGCGGTGGCTCATGCCTGTCATCCCAGCATTTTGGGAGGCTGAGGGGGGCGGATCATTTGAGGTCAGGAGTTCGAGACCAGCCTGGCCAACATGGTGAAACTCTCTGTCTCTACTAAAAAAATACAAAAAAGTTAGCTAGGGGTGGTGGCGGGCGCCTGTAGTCCCAGCTACTGGGGAGGCTGAGGCAGGAGAATCGCTTGAACCTGGGAGGCGGAGCTTGCAGTGAGCTGAGATTGTACCACTGCAATCCAGCCTGGGTGATGGAGGGAGACTCCATCTCAAAAAAAAAAGACTCTAACAAGTAATGGAAGGCAGGGGAGGAAAAAGAGTGTTGGATGTTTATTCTCTGGGTCTTCCATGTTTGGACATATATGGATTTATCTGTGTCCTTCATCAACTACGTCTTTTGCTGGGCAGCCTCTCTGCTGCAGGCAGCCCTTGCTCTTCACTGAGCCTTAACGGTATCTTGACCTCATTGTCTTTTGACCTGGAAGCCCAGGGGTGATAAAGCTTCTCTGCTATGTTAGTAGGCTCTGGAAGGATCAGAAGCCACTGGGAATTTTCTTAACCCTTTCCGTTTATCTGTGCAGGCTTTTAAAAATCCTGAATGAGCAAGCTAGCCATTTTCTGCGAAAAACCAGACTGATGCAATCCACGCCTCCTTAATTGGGAGATAGCGTGGATTTGGGTGTCGCCAACATGTAGAGAGAGTGAGAAACCAGCGGATTAATCAACCTGGCAGTAGATTCGCAAGAAGAAATAGTGCCTCTTTGTAGAGTTTCTGAAAATCAATCAATTTCATGGATCGATTAATGTCTTATACTCTCCTACTGCATTCTGAATGGATTGCTGTTCAGATCTCTTTTCCTGAGATGTTCTTTTACGAAAATCTTTGGAATTTCGTCTGCCTCCCTCCTATGTTGGATCTCCCCAATCCTATATCCTTGTATTTCTCCTATTTCTTTCTTTTCTTTTTCTCTTTTCCTTTCCCCTTCCTTCCTTCTTTTCTTTTCTTTCTTTCTTTCTCTTTCTTTCTTTCTCTTTGTTTCTTTGTTTGTTTCTTTCTTTCTCTCTCTCTCCCTTCCCTTCCCTTCTCTCCTTCTCTCTCTTTCTTTCCTTCCTTCTTTTCTTTTCCTCTTTCTTTCTTTCTCTTTCTTTCTCCCCTTCCTTTCCCTTCCCTTCCTATCCTTCTCTCCCTTTCCTTCCTTCTTTCTTTCTTTCTTTCTTTCTTTCTTTCTTTCTTTCTTTCTTTCTTTCTTTTCCTTCCTTCCTTCCTTCCTTCTTTCTCTGTCTCTTTCTTCCCTTCCTTTCCCTTCCCTTCCTTTCCTTCTCTCTTCCTTTCCTTTTTCTTTCTTTCATGATTATTCTTTCCTTTTCTTCTCCATTTGTAATTTTTAATCACATTTTACATCCTCCTTTCCATATTCATGCCAATGCCTATTTGCATTTACTACTATAATCTTCATAAATCTGTAAACACAGTACAGTTAAATTAAGAACGCATTTCTGCCTCACGGCCTTCCTGTCAAATTAACAAGGTAAATCTCCCCTGAGCCGGCAACGTACATATTGATTTCTTCCATTATTATTTCCAAACACGACGTTTCATTTTCATGAATGTGTTTCTCTCCGGTGGCTTTATCTGTGCTGTGCAGGCGCCCATAGAAATGGTTGTAATTAAAAAAGAATAACAATCATTGTGTATGTGAAGACACTTCATGCCTGGGTTTGAAAGCATAAGAAGAAGATGTAAAAGTGGGTCTTTTGGTGGATTTCTTTTTCTTGCCTTCAATGCGTACATCATGAGGAATGACATGTGTATCATCCTGCTTTGGAAGCTGGAAGATGAGCTGCATTGTGTTATTAGCACCCAAGCGAGGCAGACAGATGGCTTCTCTCCCATCGCTCACAGCCTCCAGGGAAAGAGATTCCCAGTACCTCCCTGAGGGCAAATTAAAATTAAATTGGAGGACACAGAAGCCAACTCCTCAGAGAGCTGTCACTTCTGGAGAACCCCATACGTGACAATGCATAACTTTCCATCAGCGTTCAACACAGCTCAGCAATATTCTTGAAGGCGCCTTCTAAAATTCATTCCAACACTTTACAGCCCAAAACCTTCTCCAACGGACAACGTGGCCAAGATGGCCCTTGCTGCCTTGAGTTTCTCTGACTTCCCTGGCTCTGGGAATGCATTTAGAGCCCCCTGGCCAGGTCGCAGCCTGGATTTTATCCATGCAGGCCATAGCAAAGGTCATGTGTAAGAAAATTGTACTGGAGGCTGGGCACAGTGGCTCACGCCTGTAATCCCAGCACTTTGGGAAGCCGAGGTGGGTGGATCACTTGAGCTCAGGAGTTCGAGACCATTCTGGCCAACATGGTGAAACCCCTTCTCTGCTAAAATATAAAAATGAGCTGGGCGTGTTGGCGGACACCTGTAGTCCCAGCTACTCGGGAGGCTGAGGCAGGAGAATCGCTTGAACCTGGGAGGCAGAGGTTGCAGTGAGCCGAGATTGCACCACTGCCTTCCAGCCTGGGTGACAGAGCAAGACTGTCTCAAAAAGAAAGAAACAAAGAGAAAGATTATATTGGAGACAAGAGCTGCCACTGTTCCACTGTCTTCCTAGTCCTTGGGTATGACCAGACATCAGCTCACCTAATCCCTCACTCCCTGTCTCCCAGCCAACTCCTTGAGTCCCAGGGCTGGCTCTTTCACCAACGTGAACTGCAAGGGGTCACAACGAGGTGGTTCCTGTTACGTGACCTTACTCCATCTCCATCTAAGTACCATGCATGACTTTCTTTTTTATTTTTTTGGAGACGGAGTCTCGCTCTGTTGCCTGGGCTGCAGTGCAGTGGCGTCATCTTGCCTCACCGCCACCTCCGCCTCCCGGGTTCCAGTGATTCTCCTGCCTCAGCCTCCTGAGTAGCTGGGATTACAGGCACTCACCACCATGCCCGGCTAATTTTTGTATTTTTAGCAGAGACAGGGTTTCACCATGTTGGCCAGGCTGGTCTCGAACTTCTGACCTCAAGTGATCTGCCTGCCTTGACCTCCCAAAGTGCTGGGATGACAAGGGTGAACCACCACACCTGGCCTTTTTGTATTTTTAGTAGAGACAGGGTTTCTGCATGTTGGCCAGGCTGGTCTTGAACTCCTGACCTCAGGTGTTCCCCCCGCTTCAGCCTCCCAAAGTGCTGGGATGACAGGCGTGAGCCACACCGCACCCTGCCCATGCATGACTTTCAACATGGTGACCCCATCAGATAAGATGGATATCATCGTTTCAGCCTCATTGAAGCTAATTAGTTTATCATTATGAGCTGGGAAGTGTGAATAAACTAACAATAGGTTCTACTCTGGAGACCTTTCAAAGCAGTCCCGTGTTATTCCACCCACCCTACACCTGGCGGGCACCACACACCCACCCCCATCTGGAAATCTGAATGGGACCCAAGTCCATAGGCCAGCCCAGTAAGTGAGCCTTTTCTGCTACTGCGTGGTCGAAAGCAAGTAAGTTCACTTATCTAATGAGTAAAGATTACATAAAATTCTGAATGTTTACACGTGTAAATATCTTTATTCCAAGCTGGGCACGGTGGCTCACGCCTGTAATCCTAGCACTTGAGGAGGCCGAGGCGGGCAGATCATCTGAGGTCGGGAGTTCAAGACCAGCCTGGCCAACATGGCAAAACCCTGTCTCCACTAAAAATACAAAATTAGCTGGGCATGGTGGCAGGTGCCTGTAGTGCCAGCTTCTCAGGACGCTGAGGCAGGAGAATCGCTTGAACCCGGAAGGGGGAGGTTGCGGTGAGCTGAGGTCGTGCCACTGCACTCCAGCTTGGGCAACAAGAGAGAAACTCTGTCTCAAAATAATAATAATAATAATAATAATCTTTATTCCAAAAGATCATTTTTCCAAGTTAGTCCATATTTCCATGTTTGGATATGAGTTTAAACAAGAGCAGATGCCTCCAACTTATGGAGAATGACTGGGTCTCACCCGCTGTCTTGAGTGGGTGGAAAAATAATAGACCCTATTTTCAGTACTGATCCAGTATTTGCTAAACACTGAAATCATCCTCCCTGGGTTTTCCGTAAAGCTGAAAGCAGCCAGTTTCATGACGTGGGTGGGAATTCAAGGTATGAATGTCACTGATAGTCCATTGTTTTTTCACTTTTTGTTTTTTTTTTGAAACAGACTCTTACTTTCTCTCGCAGACGAGTGCAGTGGTGTGATCTCGGCTCACTACAACCTCCGCCTCCCAGGTTCAAGTGGTTCTCCTGCCTCAGCCTCCTGAGTAGCTGGGACTACAGGTGCGTACCACCACACCCGCTAATTTTTGTATTTTTAGTAGAGACGGGGCTTCACTATGTTGGTCAAACTGGCCTCAAACTCCTAACCTCGTGAATCCGTCCGCGTTGGCCTCCCAAAGTGCTGGGATTACAGGTATGAGGCACCGCACCTGGCCCTTCCACCTCCCAGGTTTAAGCAATTCTCCTGCCTCAGCCTCCTGAGTAGTTGGGATTACAGGTGCCCGCCACCATGCTTGGCTAATTTTTGTATTTTTTTTTTTTAATTTTTATTTATTTATTTATTTATTTATTTATTTTTTATTATACTTTAGGTTTTAGGGTACATGTGCACAATGTGCAGGTTTGTTACATATGTATCCATGTGCCATGTTGATTTCCTGCACCCATTAGCTCGTCATTTAGCATTAGGTATATCTCCTAATGCTGTCCCCGCCCCCCCCCCCACCCCCCACACCACAACAGTACCCGGAATGTGATGTTCCCCTTCCTGTGTCCATGAGTTCTCATTGTTCAATTCCCACCTATGAGTGAGAACATGCGGTGTTTGGTTTTTTATCCTTGCGATAGTTTACTGAGAATGATGTTTTCCAGTTTCATCCATGTTCCTACAAAGGACACGAACTCATCATTTTTTATGGCTGCATAGTATTCCATGGTGTATATGTGCCACATTTTCTTAATGTTTATTGCGGCACTATTCACAATAGCAAAGACTTGGAACCAACCCAAATGTCCAACAACAATAGACTGGATTAATTTTTGTATTTTTAGTAGAGATGGGGTTTCACCATGTTGGCCAGGCTGGTCTCAAACTCCTGACCTCAAGTGATCCATCCGACTCGGCCTCCCAAAGTGCTGGGATGAGTTTTGTTTTTGTTCCATGCATATTAGTTTGCTAGGTAAACTCTAACAAAATACCACAGACTGAGTGGCTTAAACAACACAAGTTTAGACTCACTGTTCTAGAGTCCAGACGTCTGAGATTAAGGTGTCCACAGAACTGCGTTCCCAGTGAAGGGCCAAGGGTCCTTTTTTCCCTCTCTCAAGGACACTATTGCAATTTGCAGTTGGTTCATTTGTCACAGCTGATAAATTTGCCGTGCTCGCTTTGGCAGCACATATACTAAAATTGGAAGGATACATTTGCCCTATTATTTTAAACATTTTTACTTTTAACATTAGTACATTTAAATTGCATTTATTTACGATGGCACACTATGTTCTTTTGCAATATATATACACATTGTGGCACAGGTAAATCAAGCTATTGTACATATGCTTTTGGACAGCCGGGTTCTAAAATCGTGCTGGTGGAATGAATGCAGGTGGAATTCTACCCAGATGGGACAGCAGGGTTGTAAAGTTGTGATGAACCACCAGGTGCACTGAAGAGAGAGCGATGCCTTTGAGTCCATGAGGATGACGTTAGAAAAACGTAGTCCATTGCAGGCCGGGCGTGGTGACTCACGCCTGTAATCCCAGCACTTTGGGAGGCTGAGGCGGTCGGATCACAAGGTCAAGAGATCGAGACCATCCTGGCCAACATGGTGAAACCTTGTTTTACTAAAAATGCAAAAAATTAGCTGGGTGTGGTGGCATGCACCTGTAGTCCCAGCTACTTGGGAGGCTGAGGCAGGACAATCGCTTGAACCCGGGAGGTGGAGGTTGCAGTGAGCCAAGATCGCAGCACTGCACTCCAGCCTGGGCAACACGGTGAGACTCTGTCTCAAAAAACAACAACAAAAAACACTGTCCAGCATGAACCGACTCATTCATAGTTGCGTTTCAATTTTCAGGTGCAGGAATAAAATGTTAGTTTGCTGGAGCAGACCTAACAAAGTACAGAAAACAGAGTGGCTTAAATAGCAGAAGTGTAGACGCTCCCAGTTCTGGAGTCCAGACGCCTGAGATTAAGGTGTCTATAAACCTGCGTTTCCCCTCTGAGGGCTCCAGGGAGGAATCCTTCCTTGCCTTTTCTCGAATCTGTTAGTTCCTTGACTTGGGGAAGCATCACGGCAAAGTTCCCACAGTTTCTCCCCATTCATGTCCCATTTCCCCTTTTTCATAAGGACACCAGTTGCTAAGGACTAAATATCTGTGGCCAGGCGCAGTGGCTGATACAGTTGGCATATTTGTCTTCTCCAAATCTCATGCTGAAATCTGGTTCCCAGTGTTGGAGGTGGGTCTGGGTGGGGGTGTTTGGACCTCATGCTGAAATCTGGTTCCCAGTGTTGGAGGTGGGTCTGGGTGAGGGTGTTTGGACCTCATGCTGAAATCTGGTCCCCAGTGTTGGAGGTGGGACTAGATGGAGGTGTTTGGGTCTCATGCTGAAATCTGGTCCCCAGTGGTGGAGGTGGGTCTTGGTGGAGATGTTTGGGTCTCATGCTGAAATCTGGTCCCTGGTGGTGGAGGTGGGACTATGTAAGGGCACAGAGAGAAGGCGCCATCTGTGAACCAGGAAGCCCTCCCCACACACTGAATCTTCCATCCCTTGATCCTGGAATTCCAACCTCCAGAGCTGTGAGCAATAAACCTCCATTATTTCAAACCAACCCAATTGATGACATCTTGTGATAGAAGCTCAGATGGACGAAGACAATAGTTATATTAGATTAGGGGTGCATTTGACTCCAGCCTGACCTCATCCTAACAGAACTGATTAATTACACCCACAATGATATACTTCCAAACAAGATCACAGTCTGAGGAACTGAGGTTTAGGACGTCAATCTATTAATTTGGCGTAGGACACATTTCTGCTCGTAACAGTATGAATATCCACAAAGCACACTGTGGCCATAGCCCCTGTCTGTTATTTGCTTGGGTTTCCCCAGAAATGGTATATTGGAATTTCCCATATATTTTTAGCCCCTCTAGGAAAGGTTTTATGGGATAACAAAATAATAAGGAAAAAGGGGGGCAAACTGAGGCATTAACCCTGGCATTATGGCAGCTAAACAAGTGGGAACATCATCTTGTGAGTATTGCACACTTTTTTTCTTGTTTTTTTTAAATTATACTTTACGTTCTGGGGTACATGTGCAGAACGGGCAGTTTTGTTACATAGGTATACAAGTGCCATGGTGGTTTGCTGCACCCATCAACCCATTATCTACTTAAGGCATTTCCCCTAATGCTCTCCCTCCCCTTGGCCCCCACCTCCTGACAGGCCCTGGTGTGTGATGTTCCCCTCCCTGTGTCCATGTGTTCTCATTGTTCAACTCCCACTTATGAGTGAGAACACGCAGTGTTCAGTTTTCTGTTCTTGTGTTAGTTCGCTGAGAATGATGGTTTCCAGCTTCATCCACGTCCCTGCAAAGGACATGATCTTGTTCCTTTTTATGGCTGCATAGTATTCCATGGTGTCTATGTGCCACATTTTCTTTATCCAGTCTATCACTGATGAGTATTTGGGTTGGTTCCAAGTGTTTGCTATTGTGAACAGTGCCACAATAAACATAAGTGTGCATGAGTCTTTATAGTAGAATGATTTATAATCCTTTTGGTATGTACCGAGTAATGGAATTGCTGAGTCAAAAGGTACTTCTGGTTCTAGATCCTTGAGGAATTACCACACTGTCTTCCTCAAGGTATTCACATGTTGTACATTCTCTTGTCTTCCCTGGCTTACTGTGGGCAAGGCGGTATACCTCTAGGGTGTTATAAGTGAAAATGTCAAATCAGAAATTGTCATTTTAAAAGCTTCTCTTCCCGGAGGCTGAAAGAACACTGCCGTGATGTTCTAACACTCTTCCTTTACCAAGAACACTCTGCGGGGTGATCATTCCCTTTGTCTTAAACTCAGAATGTCAAAATGAAGAAATGAAGAGTCAGGTCATCCTATAAAACTTGTGCGCTGCAGTACAGCACACACACAACAAAAAGTTGTAATTGTGCTGAGTCAACAGAGAGCATTTACCTTCAAGCTTTTGATAATTTTATAATCTCAATAGAGGAGAATGTGCCAGGCAGCTCCAGAAACACAGTCTGAATCTGTAAAGTCAAATGCAGGCGTGGGCGGAGTCTACAGACAGCATCTGTAGAAATTGGCTGACGAGACTTTGCCTCCCAAATCTGGAGACATTTCAGAACTGGAGACCCTGTTTGTTCTGGTGGCGCGTCAAAGAGAACGCGACCATCCTTAAATTCAATGCAGTATAAATCGTCGTGTTTTGCCGGAGAAAAGGCACAAAGCGAACCCGAATATTGGCACGTTTACTTGATCCAGGAATAAAATCTTCGAGAGTGAGACATACATGATCCCCCTCTCCGTGGTCTTCCTCTGTCTTTTTAGGTTTGGGTGTTTTCAAAGTCACCCCACATGGCTACCTCCCCCTGGAACAGTGATGTATACAGTGGTTCCAGGTCTGAGTTTTGTGTGCCCTAAATCCTTATGTTGAAGCTCCTAACACCCAGGACCTCAAAATGTGAGTGTGTTTGGAGATGGGGCCTCTAAAGAGGTGATTAAGGTAATATGAGGTCACCAGGGTGGACCCTCATCCAACAGGACTGGTGTCCTTATAAGAGGAGATGAGGACACAGACACACACAAAGGGGCGACCCTGTGAGGACACAGGGAGAAGACGGCATCTCCAAGCCCAGGAGAGAGGCCTCAGGAGGAGCCAGCCCTGCCCACACCTTGATCTCAGACGTCCAGCCTCCAGGACTGTGGAGGAATCAATGTCTGTTGGTTAAGCCACCTAGTCTGTGAGACTTTGCTACGGCAGCATGGCTGAAACCCCATAATATCCACATCTTGACTTAAGTCAATACATTTGCATGATAAACAATTAACCTATTAACCCATTAATTCATTAATCTATGTGTGGATTAATCCATTCATGAGGGCAAAGCCTTCATGGTCCTGTCACCTCTTAACAGAATCATCTCCCAATACTGCCACATTGGGGATTAAATTTCTTTTCTTTTTTTTTTTTTTTTTTTTTTTTTTTTTTTTTTTGAGATGGAGTCTCGCTCTGTCGCCCAGGCTGGAGTGCAGTAGCGCAATCTCGACTCACTGCAAGCTCCGCCTCCCGGGTTCACGCGATTCTCCTTCCTCAGTCTCCCGAGTAGATGGGATGACAGGCACCTGCCACCACGCCTGGCTAATTTTTTGTATTTCTAGTACAGATGGGGTTTCACCATGTTGGCCACACTGGTCTCAAACCCCTGACCTCGTGATCTGCCCGGCTCAGCCTCCCAAAGTGCTGGGATGACAGGCATGAGCCACCACACCCGGCTGCTGCTGTTACTTTTATTATTACTCCCAGTACTGCTTTCATGCGGCGGTAGTATAATATTACTCCTCTTGTTTTTATTTTATTATTATCATTATTATTATTATTTTTGAGATGGAGTCTCGCTCTGTCACCCAGGCTGGAGTGCAGTAGCGCAGTCTCGACTCACTGCAAGCCCTGACTCCCGGGTTCACGCGATTCTCCTACCTCAGTCTCCCGAGTAGCTGGGATGACAGGCACCTGCCACCACGCCCGGCTAATTTTTTGTATTTGTAGTACAGACTGGGTTTCACCATGTTGGCCACACTGGTCTCAAACCCCTGACCTCATGATCTTCCCAGCTCAGCCTCCCAAAGTGCTGGGATGACAGGTGTGAGCCACCACACCCGGCTGCTGCTGTTACTTTTATTATTACTCCCAGTACTGCTCTCATGTGGTGGTAGTATCATATTACTGTTGTGATTATTACTTCTCTCATGCGCTGGTAGTATCATATTACTGTTGTGATTATTACTGCTCTCACGTGGTGGTAGTATCATATTACTGTTGTGATTATTACTGCTCTCATGCGGTGGTAGTATCATATTACTGTTGTGATTATTACTGCTCTCATGTGGCGGTAGTATCATATTACTGCTCTCATGCGGTGGTAGTGTCATATTACTGTTGTGATTATTCTCTCATGCGGTGGTAGTATCATATTACTGTTGTGATTATTACTGCTCTCACACGGTGGTAGTATCATATTACTGTTGTGAGTATTACTGCTCTCACACGGCGGTACTATCATATTACTGTTGTGATTATTACTGCTCTCATGTGGCGGTAGTATCATATTACTGTTGTGAGTCTTACTGCTCTCATACTGTGGTAGTATCATATTACTGTTGTGATTATTACTGCTCTCACACGGCAGTACTATCATATTACTGTTGTGATTATTACTGCTCTCATGCCGTGGTAGTATCATATTACTGTTGTGATTATTACTTCTTTCATGTGGCGGTAGTATCATATTACTGTTGTGATTATTACTGCTCTCATGCGGTGGTACTATCATATTACTGTTGTGATTATTACTTCTCTCATGCGGTGGTAGTATCATATTACTGTTGTGATTATTACTGCTCTCATGTGGTGGTAGTATCATATTACTGTTGTGATTATTACTGCTCTCACGTGGTGGTAGTATCATATTACTGTTGTGATTATTACTTCTCTCATGCGGTGGTACTATCATATTACTGTTGTGCTTATTACTGCTCTCATGCGGTGGTAGTATCATATTACTGTTGTGATTATTACTGCTCTCATGTGGCGGTAGTATCATATTACTGTTGTGATTATTACTTCTCTCATGTGGTGGTAGTATCATATTACAGTTGTGATTATTACTGCTCTCACACAGCAGTACTATCATATTACTGTTGTGATTATTACTGTTCTCATGCAGTGGTAGTATCATATTATTACTGTTGTTCTTTTTATTGTGACCACCAGCCCTGTGCCCAGTCACACTTTCTTCCTTACAATCAATTGCTCCAAGTCCCCAGAATAGGAAACGCAAGCTGCTCTGTGATTGTCACTGCTGTGGATCTCCTCGAAGGGCGTCCTTTGTAGAAATCCAGCTCCATTAACCTTTCTTCCATTTACACTTTTCGGCAACCTCACACAACTCCATGCCGCCACCTTTGCTCTAAAATTGCTTTTGGAAAATGCCCACTAGAGGATTTTCACTGAAACAAAAGAGCAGCATGCCATCACAAGGTCGATCCAAACTCCACTCTTTGAGTTAAAAAATAAAAATGAAAATAAAATAAATTTCTGCAGGTTTCTGTGAGCCAACGAGGTTTTCAAAGATTAAGTCCATTTTTTTCAGCCTGTGCAGTGGCTGACAATCAGCTTGGAGCTGGACGGACATGTGGACCTGACATGGATGCCTGCTGACAGCCAGCTTGAAAGATTTGGGCCGGGCACGGTGGCTCCCACCTGTCATCCGAGCACTTTGGGAGGCTGAAGCGAGCGGATCACCTTGGCCAGGAGTTTGAGACCAGCCTGGCCAACATGACAAAACCCCGTCTCTACTAAATATACAAAATTAGCCAGGCGTGCTGGTGAATGCCTGTAATCCCAGCTACTCAGGACGCTGAGGCGGGAGAATCGCTTGAACCCCAGAGGCGGAGGTTGCAGTGAGCCAAAATCAGGCCATTGCACTCCAGCCTGGGAGACAGAGTGAGACTCTATCTCAAAATAAAATAAAATAAAATAAAATAAAATAAAATTAATATCAAAGAATAAAAAATTAAAAATTAAAATAAAATAAATAAATAATGAAAATTACATGTATATTCTGGTTGGATAAAGAAAAGAATTGAATGGATGCCAAAGTGTGTCTATACAGGCATGCCTCATTTGATTGCAGTTTGCTTTATGGCACTGTCAGACACTATTTGTTGTTGTTGCTGTTTACAAATTGCAGGAATGTCGTCACCCCACCCATGAAGAAAATCTATTAGCACCACTTTTCCCATAGCAGGCGCTCACTGCCTTAGCAGCTTTTAGCAATGAAGTTGATTTAAAATTGGGGTGGGACGAGGGGGAGGGATAGCATTAGGAGATATACCTAATGTAAATGACGAGTTAACAGGTGCAGCACACCAACATGGCACATGTATATGTGTTTAACAAACCTGCACGTTGTGCACATGTACCCTGGAACTTCAAGTATAATTTAAAAAAAGAAAAAAAAAGTAGATTTAAATTAAAGCATGCATATTTTTAAGACGTAATGCTATTACACGTTTAATAGGCTACAATATGGTTATAAACATACCTTTTATATGCACTTTTATTTTATTTTATTTTATTTTATTTTATTTATTTTTGAGATGGAGTCTTGCTCTGTCGCCCAAGCTGGAGTGCAGTGGTGAGGTCTCCGCTCACTGCAACCTCCGCCTACAGGCTTCAAGCAATTCTCCTGCCTCAGCCTCCTGAGTAGCTGGGACTACAGGCACGCACCAGCATGCCCGGCTAACTTTTGTATTTTAGTAGAGACGGGGTTTGACCTTGTTGGCCAGGATGGTCCCTACCTCCTGACCTCATGATCCACCCGCCTCGGCCTCCCAAAGTGCTGGGATTACAGGCGTGAGCCACCACACCCGGCCCTATATGCACTTTTATATGCACAAAAATAATTGTGTGGACTTGCTTTACCGTGCTATTGATTTTCTTGCAGTGGTCTGCAGCTGATCCTGCAGGATCTCCAAAGTACGCTCTGAGGTTTTTCGTTAAACGTTAAAGTTAAAGCAAAAATGCTAAGATATATATTAAAAGGTTAAAAGGTTAAAGGCTAAAGTTAAAGGTTAAAAAGTTAAAGCAAAAATTCTAAGAACATATATGTATGTATATATATTTTAGACAGAGTCGCCTAGGCTAGACTGGAGTGCTATGATCTGGGCTCACTGCAACCTCCACTCCCTGGTTCAAGCCATTCTCCTGCCTCAGCCTCTTTAGTAGCTGGGATTACAGGTGTGTGCCACCATGCCCAGGTAATTTTGTACTTTTACTATAGATGGGGTTTCGCTATGCTGGTCAGGCTGGTCTCGAACTCCTGACCTCAGGAGTTCACCGCATCGGCAGGTGGATCAGGAGGTCAGGAGATCGAGACCATCCTGGCTAACACGGTGAAAGCCCAGACAGAGAATCCATAAAAAAAAAAAAACATATATATATATCTTTTATATATATTTATATATTTTTTGATATATATATCTTTTATATATAAATATATATCTTATATATAAATATACATATCTTTTGTATATAATATATATCTTATATATAAATATATATCTTTATATATATCTTTTATATATCTTTATATATCTTTCATATGTATTTTATATATAATATATATTTTCTATATCTTATAATATATATAATATATATCTTTTTAAACAATTGCACGATTATATATTCTGCATCTTATAGGTGGTATAAAGTACCTATAACACAAAGCATGACAATATGCTGCATTTTGTATAACAGCACACTGCAGAATGCCGCGTCTGAAACAGCCTCTCACCCGTCCTGCTAACCCTCCTTCTAGCCCTCGTTTTCTTTGTCACTGAGTCTCAGGGGATGCCAGAGCCCGAAACGCAGAGCTGAGCATTTTGGCGCGGCCACCGGGTAACCCTGCAGAAACAGCCTCTCTGTCTCCACAGGCTTCAGGGTGTCAAAGGGAGATTTGAAAGCTCCCCCAGATGGGGACGGGATCAGATTACAAATTGGCTTTGCAGGGCAGCAGGCCACACGCAACTGAAAATCGATTCCTCTTGGCTGGCCTGTATTGATCTATTTACAAAGTAGACCTGGGCCGTCTCGCTTGCAGCCAAGCTGCTGAAGCCCCGTCCAAACTGGAGGCTCCTCACTGACTCCTGAGGGCACCCCCAACCCACTGGGGATGGGGGAGTTAAGATGGAGAACACCTGCCTAGCTCAGCGGTTTCTCAAACTCTCTGCATTTCACCACCCCTTGCTGATACCTTAGGACTCCTGTTACCCAGCCGACACCTCCCATCAAATAAACGTGGGTCTCTGGGCATGGGTCCTAGCCTCAATATTTTCTAAAAGCTCCCGTAAAATGCCTTCGTGCAGCCAGAGTTCAGAGCCACTGCTTAGGAGTAAGTCACCACAAGCCACAGATGCTTGGTAACGACAGCCATTGACGCCGAACGACTCCAAATAAAACAGAATAAAATGGGACCAACCCATGAAAACGTTTGCATCCTACTAGAAAAGAAAGCCAAAAGTTAGTGCTGCAATGAACATTCGTGTGCATGTGTCTTTATGCTAGAACAATTTATTATTATTATTATTATTAAAACCAAGTCTCACTATGTCACCCAGGCTGGAGTGCAGTGGCAAGATCTCAGCTCACTGCAACCCCTGCCTGCCGGGTTCAAGCGATACTCCTGCATCAGCCTCCCAAGTAGCTGGGACTACAGGCATGAGCCACCAAGCCTGGCTAATTTTTATATTTGTAGTAGAGATGGGGTTTCACCATATTGGTCAGGCTGGTCTTGAACTCCTGACCTCAAGCAATCCACACACCTCGGCCTCCCGAAGTGCTAAGATTACAGGCGTGAGCCACTGCGCCCAGCCAGTACCCTTCTTGTAAAGACACAATTCTATCAGGTTACAGCCCCACACATATGATCACGTTTGACCTCAGTTACCTCCTCACAGACCCTGTCTCCAAATACAGTCACAATGGTGGACTCAGAGCTTCCACCTGTGTCTCTGAGCGGTGGCAGGGGGTCGAATCCAGTCCATAAGAAGAGATGGGAAGGGGCCCAGCCTTTAGAGAAAGCACCCGGTGCACCCAGTGGCTGCAAACACCAAGCCAGATCCGCGGCTCCTGAACTGTTCTACACGCTGAATCATCAGAATTGACTCGGGCTGGGCATGTGGTTCACACCTGTAATCCCAGCACTTTGGGAAGCCGAGGGGGTGGATCACCTGAGGTCAGGAGTTCGAGACCCATCTGGCCAACATGGTGAAACCCCGTCTCTGCTGAGAATACAAAAAATTAGTCGGGTGTGGTGGCGCCCACCTGTAATCCCAGCTACTCAGAAGGCTGAGACTGGAGAGTCGTTTGAACCTGGGAAGCGGAGGTTGCAGGGAGCCAAGATTGTGCCACTGCACTCCAGTCTGGGGGACAGAGCAAGACTCCATCTAAAAAAAAGAAAAAAAAAATTGAACAGCAAGGTGTGCATGGAAAGAAAACTCACTACCTAATTTCGTGCTGAGCTCCTAAGACCTGAAATTAGTTCTGACATTCCTGCCTGTAGATTCTGAGCAGTGTCTGAAAACACATGCCTGAGAAATCCAGTCTTTGGCCGGTAAGAAAACATCCGCCAAGGTCTGAGTATGGAGCGCGACCCTGTTAAGTTGAGATTAAATTGTGGTCACTGAAGAGCAAGTGGGTAATTAACAAATCACAGAGCAATCAGCCAGCAGAAATGACTACATCAAGACTGGGACCTGAAGGATAGGAAATTCTTCCTCCAGGGTAACAAAGTGGAAATTCCAGCTGAAATGTTTATCTTGGTCTGTGGCAGTTTGAGTTAGAAAAGAGGAGGATGTCCAGAGATGGTGTCCAGAGACCCTGAACGAAAGGATGTCCACTGGGCTTCATTCTCATTGTTGATGAGAGCCCAGGGGGTGATCCTGAGGACACCACAGTAAGTGATAGATGATAGATAGATGGAAAGGGTAGATAGATAGACAGATAGATAATAGATGATAGATACATGATAGATCTATAGATAATAGAAGATAATAGATGATAGATACATGATAGATCTATAGATAATAGATAGATGGAGATGAGAGATACATAGATCATAGATGATAGATAGGCAGATAATAGGTGATGGATCAATAGGTAATAGATAATAGACAGATGGAGATGAGAGATACATAGATCATAGATAAATAGATGATAGATCGATAGATAATAGATGGAGATGAGAGACACATAGATAATAGATACATAGGATAGATAGGATAGATAAATAAAGATACATAGGATAGATAGGATAGATAAATAAAGATGATAGATGGAAAGAATAGATAGATAGATAGATAGATAGATAGATAGATAGATAGATAGATAGATAGATGATAGATAGATAGACACATAATAGATGATAGATCAATGGTAAATCGATAGATAATAGATGAAGATGAGAGATAGATAATACATGATAGATAGATGATAGATCGATAGATAATAGATGGAGGTGAGAGATACATAGATAATAGATAGATAGGATAAATAGAGATGATAGATGGAAAGGATAGATACATAGATAGACAGATAATAGATGATAGATCGATGATACGTCGATGGATAATAGATAGATGGAGATGGGAGATAGATGATAGACAGATAGAGATGATAGATAAATAGAGATGATAGATAGATGATAGTTAGATAGGTAGAACAGAAATTTATCCTCTCCCAGTCCTGCAGACCACAAGTCTGAACTGAATGTGTCTCAAGGCTGAGCTCCCTCTGGAGGTTCTAGGGGAGGATCCTTCCTGCCTCTCCCAGCTCCTGGGGATGGCAGGCATCCATGGGCTTGTGGCCACATCACTCCAGTCTCTGCCACCATGTCCATGTGGTCTCCTCGTCTGTGTCTGTGTCTCCTCTTCTGTCTCTTGTGAGGACACCTGTCATTGGACTTAAGGCCCATGCAACTCCAATATGATCTTGTGTTAACTCATCACTTTTGCAAAAATCTTATTTCCGTATAAGATCACATTCTGAGGTTCCCGTCGGATGGATTTGGGACACATTCTTCAAAGCAGCCCACTCAGGTGACAGCAGGATTATTCCCCAGGATTATCTAGAGTTGATAGACCAAGGGTCAGATAAGAGGCAGAAAGACCAGGAAGAGATGGCTTCAAAAGTCAAGCAGAGGGTGTGTGGTGGAGGGTAGAGACCTCACTGGGCACCCTGGAGGTCATAATGTACTCACCTCTGGGATACACGCTGAGGGCAGAACCATGAAGATTTCCTGATAAAAGGCTATGTTGTGGGAAATTCATAATTATACAAGACGTGCCGAACAGCCTTGTGATACCAAGAATATGTTCAGACGTTGCCAAATGTGCCCCAGGGCAAAACATCATATCTGGTTGCTAGCAGATAGATAGATGGATAGATAGATAGATAGATAGATAGATAGATAGATAGATAGACAGACAGATGATAGATGATTAGATAGATGCTAAGGAGGTAGGTATATAGACAAGTAGATAGATCAATAGATGATAGATAGATAGATAGATGATAGATAGATAGATAGATAGAAGCTAAGGAGGTAGGTATATAGACATGTAGATAGATCAGTAGGTGATAGATAGATGCTAAGTAGATAGGTAGATATGTAGATAGATCAATAGATGATACATAGATGCTGAGTAGGTAGATAGATAGATATATAAATAGATCAATAGATGATAGATAGACAGATGCTAAGTAGATAGGTAGATACATATGTAGAGAGATAACAGATGATAGATGCTAACTAGGTAGGTAGATAGATGTGTAGATAGATCAATAGATGATAGATAGATTAGATAGATGAAAGATAGATGCTGAGTAGGTAGCTAGATAGATATATAGATAGGTCAATAGAAGAGAGATGCTAAGTAGGTAGATATGTAGATAGATCAATAGATGATAGATACATAGATGCTGAGTAGGTAGGTAGGTAGATATGTAGAGAGATCAATAGATGATAGATACATAGATACATAGATGCTGAGTAGGTAGGTAGGTAGATATGTAGAGAGATCAATAGATGATAGATAGATACATAGATACATAGATGCTGAGTAGGTAAGTAGGTAGATATGTAGAGAGATCAATAGATGGTGGATATATAGATACATAGATGCTGAGTAGGTAGGTAGATATGTAGAGAGATCAATAGATGGTGGATATATAGATACATAGATGCTGAGTAGGTAGGTAGATATGTAGAGAGATCAATAGATGGTGGATATATAGATACACAGATGCTGAGTAGGTAGGTAGATATGTAGAGAGATCAATAGATGACAGATAGATAGACAGATAGATACATACAGAGTAGGTATGTAGGTAGATAGATATGTAGAAAGAGCAATAGATGATAGATAGATGCTAAGTAGGTAGACAGATAGATATGTAGATAGATCAATAGATGATAGAGAGGGATAATAGATGCTAGATCAATCAATGCACAGATGATAGAAAAACAGATGAAAGACATGATAGATAGATGATAGATGAGATACATAGATGATAGAAAAAAAGATGATGGATACACAGAATGATAAATGATAGAAATAGATGGATAGATACATGGTAATACATGATATATAGATATAGGTGGATGTTAGATAATAGATGATATATAGAAGATACATAGATAATAATAGGTGAACAGATAGAATAATAAAAATAACGACAGATGAAAGATAGAGAGAGAATTATAGACTGAGTGTCTCATGCTAAAGAAGATTATCTCAACCTCAGCAGTATTGATGTTTAAAATCAGATCATTCTGGCTGGGCACGGTGGCTCACGCTTGTAATCCCAGCACTATGGGAGGCCGAGGCGGGCGGATCACGAGGCCAGCAGTTCGAGACCAGCCTGGCCAACATGGTGAAACCCCATCTCTACTAAAAATACAAAAATTAGCCAGGTATGGTGGCACATGCCTGTAGTCCCAGCTACTTGGGCGGCTGTCAGGAGAATCGCTTGAACCCGGGAGGCGGAGGTTGCAGTGAGCTGAGATCGCGCCACTGCACTCCAGCCTGGGCGACAGAGTGAGACTCCATCTCAAAAAAAATAAATAAAAATAAACAAAAAACCCAGGAGATGATTAATTTTTTTTGAGACAGAGTTACACTCTTGTCACCCAGGCTGGAGTGCAATGATGCATTCTCGGTTCACTGCAACCTCTGCCTCTCGGGTTCAAGTGATTCTCCCGTCTCAGCCTCCTGAGTAGCTGGGATTACAGGCGGGCGCCACCACGCCCGTCTAATTTTTTTGTGTTTTTAGTAGAGACGGGGTTTCACCATGTTGGCCGGGCTGGTCTCGAACTCCTGACCTCAGCTGATCCACCTGCCTCGGCCTCCCAAAGTGCTGGAATTACAGGCGTGAGCCACCGTGCCCAGCCAAGATGACTAATCTTACGGACAGAACATCCAAGACCAGTTTCTCCCTGTAGTTATTTCTGTGGCACTCCGCCAAGACAAATGCCCTGAGACCCGTCTTTCCAAGAAAGACAAACTGTGAGCAGCAGAAATTGATTTTTATTAGCTCAGGGAAGCAGAACGTGTTACACTTTGGAACCGGAAAGAGATGAGAACTAGCAGAGGCACTTTCAAAAGTGTCTCAAACTCACCAAATGATGATTACTTTCTTCTTCCTGTAACGTCTGAGCCCTGCTAAAAGTCTCGGACGTGAGGCTAAATCAACAGGGGGTACTCAGAGAATATTAATTAGATTTCAGACATTGGGGCATGGATGTAAGTCATGAGCCAACACCAAAAATAAAATGTTAAAGCATTTGATGCAATATGTCGAGGGGAAGATAAGTCGGAAGGGAACCATGGAAAAATGCCTTTATTTTTTCCTGGGAGGATGGCACACATTCAAAGCCTTCCTCTCTCAGCTGAGACGCCACAGTCCTTTGCTCTGCCTGGAACTGGAAGTTATCCCTCCAGATTATATTTATACACACACCAAATGGCGTCAAACAGAAACGTGGAAACGTCCCAGTTTTTATCTGACTCGAAAGGGTGTTTTTCTCACTGTTTAAGCCTCTGTTCTTTGAGTTCCGTGGGGTACTGAGCTGGATTCCAGCATCTGGCTCAGTGGAAGGTCTTGGGATCCCGTGGGGGTTCTGGGTTTAAAATCGGCTCAGCTCACTCACTGCTCTGTTATATATCGAATAAGGTAAATGAATTTGTCGTTAAATACTCCCAAACAAAACTCCAACCCCAAACAGCTGTACAGGTAAATTCTACCAATTATTCAAGAAAAAAAAAAAAACCTCAATGCTATACAAATGCTTCCAGAAAATAGAAGCATATACTTCTCAGCACATTATATTAAAGACTTTTTGTATATTTGCTCATGAGGAATCTTTGCTATTCATTTTAGAGTCTAACAACGTCCTAGTCTGGTGTTAGTATCCAGGTAATGCTGGCTTCGCAAGACGTTAACAGATCAAAACCACAAGTACTAAAACAATAGTATTGGCCGGGTGCAGTGGCTCACACCTGCCATCCCAGCACTTTGGGAGGCTGAGACGGGCGGATCACCAGGTCAAGAGATTGAAACCATCCTGGTCAACATGGTGAAACCCCGTCTCTACTAAAAATACAAAAATTAGCCAGATGTGCTGGTGGGTGCCTGTAATTCCAGCTACTCAGGAGGCTGAGGCAGGAGAATCGCTTGAATCTGGGAGGCAGAGGTTGCAGTGAGCTGAGATCGCGCCACTGCACTCCAGCCTGGACGACAAGAGTGAGACTCAGTCTCAAAAACATAAATGAAAAGAAAAGAAAGAAAAGAAAAGAGAGTCTAACTCATAAGTGGGAGTTGAACAATGAGAACACATGGACACACCAAGAAGGAAAGGAAAGGAAGGGGAGGGAAGAGGAGGGGAGAGGAGGGGAGGGGAGGGAAGGGAAATATTTCATGACCAAGGGTTGGGGAAGGAAAGAATCTATCCCAGAAATGTGGGTTGGCTCAGACTTTGAAACAGATCAAGGTAACTCACCATGACAACAGAATAAAGAATTAAAAGCATATGATTACACTAAATGCCAAAAAGACACTTGACAAATGTACACATTCATTTATGTTAAATATATATATATATATTTCTTAAAGCAGGAATAGAGACAATTTCTTCCACCTTATAAAGCGCATTACAAACTGACAGCTATTGATTATACTTAGCAGGGAAGGGCTATATGCCTCCCTGGTAAGATCAGGAGCATGGCAAAGTGTCCTGTCTCACACAAAATCAAACTGTAGGACCCCCTAGTGCAATTCAAAAAGAAAAGCTAAGAAAACGCCTACGTATTGGAAAGGAGGAACTAAAACTTTTTTTATTTAAGAAAGTGCTTATGCGATAGAAACGATATGAAAAATAGTTCAACCATTGTAGAAGACAGTGTGGAAACTCCTCAAGGATTTAGAACCAGAAATATCATTTGACCCAGGAATCCCATTACTGGGTATATACCCAAAGGATTATAAATCAGTTTACTATAAAGACACATGCACATGTATGTTTATTGCAGCACTATTCACAATAGCAAAGACTTGGAACCAACCCAAATGCCCATCAATGATAGACTGGATGAAGAAAATGTGTTGCATATACACCATGGAATACTATGCAGCCATGAAAAAGGATGAGTTCATGTCCTTTGCAGGGACATGGATGAAGCTGGAAACCATCATTCTCAGCAAACTGACACAGGAACAGAAAACCAAACACCGCATGTTCTCACTCATCAGTGGGAGTTGAACAATGAGAACACATGGACACAGGGAGGGGAACATCACACACCGGGGCCTGTCGCGGGGTGGACGGCAAGGGGAGGGAGAGCATTAGGACAAATACCTAATGCATGTGGGGCTTAAAACCTAGATGACGGCTTGACAGGTGCAGCAAACCACCATGGCACACGTATACCTATGTAGCGAACCTGCACATTCTGCACATGTATCCCAGAACTTAAAGTAAAATAAAAATAAAGAGAAAGGGACCTTCTAACTAGGCTATTGGTTAAAAAGAAAAAAGAAAAGAAAAAGCAAAGGTCCAGATATTGAACCGGACGTTTTAGTCAAGAAAGCATTGTTTGGATTTTAGAGCCTCCCGGGCTGAAAGAGTAACTTAGCTTGGGTATAGGCACCCTCCACTGTACACATGGCTTCACAGAATGGGATTTGGATAGAAAGCAATGATCTCATAACGTTACAGAAGAGGAAGCTTCAATACACTTCCAAATAAATGAACCCGGCGGCGTGACAATTCGCCGCAAAACTATGATTAAGAAAATTAAAATGTATCCACGACTCTTTCAAACACCTTGGAAGTATTAAGGGAGAGGGGAAATCAGAGTCTGTTTAATCTGCCGATGAAAAGGATTTGAAAGCCGGTTTTGCATGATCATAGGGAAGAGAGACCAGGTGCTCCAAGCAAGAACCTTCATAAATGGAAAATCACTGGAATTATGCACCGTTGTGAATCAGGCAGGTGTTTGAGACCCTGTAAAGATTCAGATACAACCGTTATTTATTTTTCACTTCCTAGTAGATATTCTAACCACGCAATGCAGGGTTGCTGGGCTGCTGTTAGTGACAGATGCGTGAGTCTCTTTATTAGGTGCCTGATGGAGTGTGTGAAATCCTTGCTCTTTTTACATTTTTTAAACAGAAATTGGCCACTGGAGAACTTCACTCAAAAATTTCCACATGGCTTCAAATCTGTTTCATTTTAAAATCTGAAACAGTATGTTTCTTAAAGAGAAAATGTAGGTAGGTGAGCGGCAACAATTAGCATCTGTCTTACATGTTTTATACATAATTACGAGATAAATAGAATAAATGTAGTGTATCCATACACGGATACACATATACATATATACACACATACATATTCACACATATATACACACGTACCTATACATATATACACACATACATACACATGTGTACACACATATACACATACATATATACACACATACATATATACATGTACATATATACACACATACATATATACATATACACACACATATATACACTCAGAGACATATATACATATACATATATACACACATACATATATGTACACACATACACATATACACACATACATACATGCATATATACACATATATACACACATACATATATACAGACATACATATAAACATATATACACACACATAAATATATACATATACATATATACACACATACATATATGCACATACATATATACACATACACATATATACTCACATATATAATGTACATATGTACACACATACATATATGCACATATACATATATAATATAAATATGCACATGTACATATATACACATATACATATATAATATAAATATGCACATATACATATATACACACATACATATATACACTCATACATATATACATGTACATATATACACACATACATCTATAAGCACATATATACATATATACACACATAAATATATAAATATACATAAATACACATACATATAAACACACATATACATGCATACATATATACATTTACATACATGCACACATACATATATACACACATACATATAAACATATACCTGTATACATACATATATACATATACATGTATACATACATACCTATGTATATACACACACACACTCACACACAGAGTTGGCTGTTTGTATCTGTGGCTTCCAAATCCAGGGATTCAACCAACCACAGATGAAAAATATTTGGAAAAAAATGCATCTGTACTGAACATGTACAGACTTTTTAAAACATTATTCCCTGAACAATATGGTATAGTAACTATTTACATAGCACTTCCATTGTATTAAGTATTATAAGTAATATAGAGGCAATTGAAGGTATTTGGAAGGATGTGCATAGCTAATATGCAAATACTACACCATTTTATATCAGGCATATCCGTGAATTTTACTATTGTCTGTCGTGTGTCCTGGAACCAATCCCTCACAGATAACAAGGGATGACTGTATATAGATGAGTTAGAGATAGAGAATGATAGAAAGAGAAAAATAAATAGATAAGATATGTGGATAGAGTGATACAGCAATGAAAGGATTGATTGACTGATGATAGATATATGGATGGATAGATAGTAGATGGAAGATAGATAGATAGATAGATACATACATACATAGCTAGATAGATAAGTAGATAGATACATAGGTGCATAGATACATACATAGATAGCTAGATAGATAAATAGATACATAGATGATAGATAGAGATAGATACATAGATAGGTATAGATAAAAAGATAGATAATAGATACATAGATATAGATAGATAGAAGATAGATAGATAGATAGATAGATTAGATAGATACATACATACATAGCTAGATAGATAGATAAGTAGATAGATAGGTACATAGATACATACATAGATAGCTAGATAGATAGATACATAGATGATAGATAGAGATAGATACATAGATACGTATAGATAAAAAGATAGATAATAGATACATAGATATAGATAGATAGAAGATAGATAGATTAGATAGATAGATAGATAGATAGATAGATAGATAGATAGATAGATAGACAGATGGATAGATAGATAGTAGATAAATAGATAAGTAGACAGACTGGGGGCAGAGATGAGGAAGTGAGGATGGAGAGAAGTTGGCGGGGTCAGGTGAGGAAGGGACTTTCACGTCAAGGGTGAAGGGCATCGTGGCAGTGGGGGTTCAATGTGGTGGACCCGGAGTCTCTGGGAGCGCACTGTCCACACAGCCCTCTCCACCCAGGGACGCTGGTCATCCCGTGCCCCTCAGATGACACCATCTACTCAACCCACAGGTCCTGCAGGTGCATCTTTCAGGCTGAAACCACCCACCTCTTGGTGACCACCCTGGAGGAATGACCAGCACCTCTCCTGGTCCCCTCCTGCCTGGCTGAGCCTCTCCAGGAAATCCAGGACATTCACTGAAGAGGGTGTGGACCCTGACCCAGCGGGTGGGGTAGGAATCTCCATTGTTTGTGGGTGGGGCTGAAAGAGCCAACACCAGAGTGGCATGTCATCCTGGAACAGCACACCCCTTTACCCCTGGGAGAGCAGGTTCTTCCTCGACTCAGAAATAGGTGGATTTCTGAAAATGTACACAGTGACACAGCAATGGGAGGCATGTGAGTACATGACTCTGTGCATATGGTTCTCTCTGTATGTATACATCTGTATATCCAATGTGTGTTTATACATGTGTGTGTACACACCTCAGTCTATATGGCTCTATCATCTGTCAATCAACATGACATCAATCTATGTACCTGTCATCTATGTATGTATGTATGTATGTATGTATGTATCTATCATCTGTCTATGTATCTATCATCTATCTATCATCTGTCTACACAGCTACCTGTTATCTATCTATCTATCTATCTATCTATCTATCTATCTATCATCTATCATCTATCTATCTATCATCTATCTATCTATCTATCATCTATCTATCATCTATCTATCTATTTACCTATCTATGTATCATCTATCTACACAGCTACCTGTCTACTATCTACCTACTGCCTACCAGCTACTTGTCTTCTATCTATCTATCTATCTATCTATCTATCTATCTATCTATCTGTCATCTATCTATCTATCATCTATCTATCTACCAGTTACTTTTCTACTATCTGTGTACCTACCTACCTACCAGCTACTTGTCTACTATCTATCTTCTATCTCTGTCTACTATCTATTTACCTATCTATCTATTATCTATCTACCATCGTCTATCTTTCTGTCTTCTATTATCTATCTATCCATCTATGTATCTATGTATGTATGTATGTATGTATGTATCTATCTATCTATCTATCTATCTATCTATCTATCTATCTATGTATCTATGTATGTATCTATCTATCCATCTATCTATCTGTCTATCTATCTATCTATCTATATACCTATCTACCTATCTATGTGTCTTCTATCTATGTATCTATGTATGTTTCTATTTACCTATCTATCTATGAATCTATCTATCTATCTATGTATCTATCTATCTATCTATCTATCTCCTATCTATCCATCCAGACATCTATCGTCAATCAATCTTTCATCTCTGTATCGCCCTATCTCACTCTATATATATTTCTCTATCTCTAAGTCATCTATACGCAGTCATCCCTTGTTATCTGTGGAGGATTGATTTCAGGACACTCAGCAGATACTAGTAAAATTCACAGATGTCCCTTATATAAAATGGTGTAGTTTTTGCATATTACCCATGCATATCTTTCCAAATACCTACAATTGCCTCTATATTCCATCCTCACTACCTCATCTCTGCCCCCCAGTCTGAGAGCAAAGAAATCCCTCCCTCTAAGCATCAACCACTTTAGGTCTAACCCAAACCCATGCACGCCTCCCTCTTGAAAACAGACTTTGAAGTCAAGCCAGGGAGAGGCTGGTTTTTGTCCATCTCCCTGGTCTAACCCATCCCTCCCCTGGGGAGATGAAGCGAGAACCACCAGGCTACTCGAATTAGTTGGCAGGGCAGCGGGTGAAAGGGTAGATGAGCAACTGAGTGAGAGGGAGAAACCTCGTTCACAAACACCCCAAAGCATCACCCTGTCGTGTGTACATAGAACACTACCAAGTCCCTTCTTCCTTCATTCTAAGGAGGATGCACCTCTGACATCCAGCCTGATTCAGGCTAGGCTGGAGATCAAAGACTCAGAAAAAGATCCCGATGTTCTCAGAGGACCCCATCCAGGTCTCCAGAATGGGAAAATCCTCACTGGGGGGTTTAAAGTGGAAACCCTGGTGGGATGGAGGTGATTCTGCCCAGAGGGTCCCCACTGCCCAACCAGGTTTGAGAGCCTGTACTTGCAACCAGCAACGGGTCCACAGTTGGGATTTGGAGGTCTCTGCCAAATATATTCCTGATGCAAAATGACTGTTTTCTTGTGCCTTTAATCCCCATGTTTCCTCCAAGTACCCGAAGCCTCCCTTCCAGTCGTAACTCAGGGCCTTTCCAACTCTTGGCATCTTCCCAGAGAAGATGACTCTTCTCTCCTACATTCTTGTAAACTACTTCAAATAATTTTTTTTTTTTTTTTTGAGCCAGAGTCTTGCTCTGTCACTCAGGCTGGAGTGCAATGGCACAATCTCAGCTCGCTGCAACCTCCGCCTCCTGGGTTCAAGCAATTATCCTGCCTCGGCCTCCTGAGTAACTGGAATTACAGGTGCCCACCACCATGCCCAGCTAATTTTTGTATATTTAGTAGAGATAGGGTTTCGCCATGTTGGCCAGGCTGGTCTCGAACTTCTGACCTCAGGTGATCCGCCAGCCTCGGCCTCCCAAAGTGCTGGGGTTACAGGCGTGAGCCACCGTGCCTGGCCTTAAATAATTTTTTAAACAAAGCAAGCCCCCTTCCTCCCCACAAAACAACTGACAAGATAAATAGATAAACAATGTGGCTCACAGATGCTTGGTGGTTATTCTACGGCTGACATATCCAGGTGGACATCTGTGTGTCCACATAGAGAATAAGACTCATGGATATTTGCAGACACCCAAGTCAGGGAGAAATTTAAATAGTGACGGCCTTTCCTCATGAGGAATGCGTGCACGACTTTGGTGTCCACAAATCTGTTTCAATACTGCTTAACGCCGCTTCAACAGCTGTTTCAATGCTGCTGGTTTTGGATCTTGTCCCAGTATCCCCAGTGTGAATGGGAAGCTTATCAAATTCCCCAATTTGACTCCATTTGCTTCTATCAAATTCCCCAATTTCACTCCATTTGCTTCAGCACGTATTTCCTCTACCAGATGTCCCACCTCCTGTGTGCCAAGCACACAGAGATATTGGGACGGGGGGTATGGGAGGTAGAAGGGTGAATTCTAGAGGCACAAACTGCCCATCGGAGGAAGCAGTGCCTACAGGCTAGGCTGGAGACCAGAGGCTCAGAAAAAGAAACTAATGTTCTCAGAGGACCCCCATCCAGGTGTCCAGGTGGCACCTGCCACCACACCTGGCTAAGTTTCTGGCTGAAAGTGAAGAAGATAACATTGCAATATTTTCTTGAAGTTGTGCACAGGTACACAAGCTTTTAAACTCACCCTTCTCGTTTTAAAAATTCAAGACAGAATGTCGCTCCATCACCCAGGCTGGAGTGCATTGACGTGATCTTGGCTCACTGCAGCCTCGACCTCCTGCACTCAGGTAATTCTCCGGCCTCCCAAAGTGCTGGAATCATAGGCATGAGCCACTGCACCTGGCTGAAACTCACTATTCTTTTTTTTTAGACGGGGTCTTGCTCTGTCGCCCAGGCTGGAGTGCAGTGGCGTGATCTCGGCTCACTGCAACCTCCACCTCCTGGGTTCACTCCATTCTCCTGCCCATTACCAGTATATATGAGGCAAATTGCTGAGAAAGCTTTCTGCTGCTTAAAGCTCAGCCACCGCAAAAGCTCCTCTTGGTATACTGGAAACTACACATGGGAAGGTTACCGGAGGCGTTCAGGCGTGTCCTGAACTAGGAGGCCTTGGGAGGGAGAGGGGAAAGCGCTAGGACTCAAAAAGTACAAATCAGAATGGGGAAGAGGGGTTCAGGCACCCGCCTCTTCTACCACTGGTAAGGAGACCTGAAGTGGCAGGACCTGCTCCAGGATATAGATACTCATAAGAGCATGGCTGCCCAGGGGCCTGAGGTCTTGCCCTTCATCCCCCCCAAGCTGTGCAATGCTCCAGGTGTGCACCCAGCATGATGTGGGAAGGCAGATTCCCCGCTGGGGTCCGGCCTTGTAACTGCCTGTGGTCAGACCCACAGGACCGTATTTAGGCCACTGACCTGGGTTTGGAATTCCTGTCCTATTCCCAGCTTCCTGCATAACCAGGAATGTGACCTGAGGGAACTTCAGTTCCACCTCTGCAGAGGGAGTGACCACAGGGCCTATCGTGGGCTCTGAGAAGAGAATAAGTGGGGCCAACTAGTCCTGGGCAATGTGCAGAAGATGGTCAGGGTTAGGTCCAAGTGCTTAGCAGCCAGCAGAAGATTGTCTGTGTTAGGTCCTCTAGGTGCAGGACCTTGAGGTTGGACCCACTAACCCTGGATCTGACAGTCAGGCCCGTCTAGGTGCTCAGCAAATCGCCCGTCCTCTGCAGTGAATCAGTAGGACCTGCTCAGTCAATAGACCATCACCCAGGCCACCTACAATTGTCATCAGTGAGCCCTCAGGTTGAGCAGACCACCCCCCAGGCCACCTGCAATGGCCATCAGTGAGCCCCCAGGGTCAACAAACCGTCTCTAAGGCCACCAACAATGGTGGTCAGTGAGTCCCCAAGGTCAACACACCACCTCCCAGGCCACCTGCAATGGTCATCAGTGAGTCCCCAGGGTCAACAGAACATCTCCCAGGCCATCTGTAATGGTCATCAATGAGTCCTCAAGGTCAACACACCACCTTCCAAGTCACCTGCGGTGGTCATCAGTGAGTCCCTGGGGTCAACACACCACCTCCCAGGCCACCTGTAATGGTCATCAATGAGTCCCCAAGGTCAACAGACCACCTCCCAGGCTACCGGCAATGGTAACCAGTGAGCCCCTGGTGTCAACAGATCACCTCTAAGGCCACCAGCAATGGTGGTCAGTGGGCCCCACCAAGTCAACACACCACAGGCCACCTGTGATGATGCTCAGTGAATCCCTGGGGCCAACAGAACACCTCCCAGGCCACTTGTGATAACCATTAGTGGGCCACACCAGGTCCTTAGCAGACCATGGCCCAGGCCTCACTGCCCTGGCCTTTCATGGGGCCAGTGTGTCCGTGGTGTCTCTCTCATACACACACAAAACACACAACATACAACATGTACGTGCTCACACACACACACACACACACCGTCCCTTGTTAAATGTTCATGTTCATTATATAACTTATGTGAGAAGAAAATTTGTATTTGTTCCTGAAAGCAGAAGACACTATGAGACTGTGTTTTAGAGGTGTGCCTGCAGAACTCGCTGCTGACATAAATCCAGCAGCATCTGCCCAGCTGGTGGGGAATACTGGACACAGGACCCCAAGCCTCAGGGCATGGAAGATCAGCATGCCATCCATAAAATCTCTGGGAACAGGGGGTGGAGGACTAGGCACTGTGCCCATCAATCCAATTAAGCTACTGAAGCTTCCCTGGTCAGTAATTAAGCAGATCACTGGCTGGGCCTGGGGATCCTATCATCACCGCTGTTTGATTTCATTCTCTGTAGAAGTGCTTGGAATGAAAGTTGGTTTAGCTACAAAACAGCTCTGTAAATCCTCAATGCCGAGAAGTCCTGGCCCAAGCCGCCACCCTGTGCAGGAAATTCTTTCTGCTCCATGCACAGAGAACCCCCAATCGCCCAACAGTTGGGCTGGCTCGATGATTTTCCAGCTCTTCGATTTGCGAGATCTCCCTCCCTCCCTAAGCTTGTAATGATGGTTCATGCTTATTTCTCCCTGTGCTATATACCCAGAGTCCCAGCTGGAAATGATGTGCTTGATTGAAAAATTAAAACATAGATCAGAACACTCAGTCCCTTGGTTGGGAGCCTGATGACCTCAGATCTTGCCTCCTTTGTGGGTGAAGTGAAGGAGGCTCCTTGTGATGAGAGGAGATTTCAGGGGCCACTGTCTTTTTGTGTGTTGCTGTAACAAAATACTTTAGACTGGGTGGCTTTTGAACACCAGATGTTTATTGCTCATAGTTCTGGAAGCTGGACGTCCAACATCAAGACATAGACGATTCAGTGTCTGGTAAGAACCCAGTTCCTGGTTCATAGATGGCACCTTCTTGCTGTGTCCTTGCATGGTAGAAGGAACAAAAGGAACTCTCTGGGATCCCTTTGATAAGAGCACTCATCCCATCCACGGAGCCTCCATTCTCTTGACCTCATCACTTTCCAAGGGTTCCACCTCTTAATACTATCACCTTGAGTATTAGGTTTCCTCATATGAACTTTAGGGACACAGAAACCTTCAGAGCATAGCACAAATGTTCAAACAAAAATACGCACCCAATTATTCATAGCAGCTTTCTTCCCAATCACCAACAGGTAAATACAACCCAAATGTTCATCCATAGGTGAATGGAGAAACAAAATGGCGTCTATCCTTATGGTGGAATATGATACAGCCACCAAAGGCAATGAAATCCTGGCACACGCTGTCATGTGAGTATATCTTGAGAACATTACGTTCAGTAAATGAAGCCAGATATAAATAAGCCACACCTTGTGTTATTCCATTTATGTGAAATGTCCAGAAGGAACGAATCCCTAGAGACAGAAAGTAGATTAGGGGTTTCCATGGGCTGGGAAAAGGAGGAATGAGGAGTGAGGGCTTGATAGGTACAAGGTCTCCATTTAGGGTGATTAAAATGTTCTGGAAGGAGATAGAGGTAATGGCTATACAGCATGGGGAATGTTGAATGTTCTGGAAGGAGATGGAGGTAATGGCTATACAGCATGGGGAATGTTCTGAATGTCACTAGTAGTAAATGTTATGTTATATGTGTTTTGCCATAATTAAACTGTAAAGATAGCTGGGTGTGGTGGCTCACACCTGTAATCCCAGCACTTTGGGAGGTGGAGGTAGGTGGATCACCTGAGGTCAGGAGTTTGAGACCAGCCAGACCAACATGGTGAAACCAACATCTCTACTAAAATACCAAATGAGCACGGTATGGTGGTGGGTGCCTGTAGTCCCAGCTACTTGGCAGCCTGAGGCAGGGGAATTGCTTGAACCCAGGAGGCGGAGGTTGCAGTGAGCAGAGATTGCATCACTGCACTACACCCTGGGCAACAGAGCGAGATTCTGTCTCAAAAAAAAAAAAAAAAAAAGCGAAAGAAAATTTTAATTCCCAGCTCACAGTGCCTGAGATAAGGTATGGGACAGAACAGGGACACCATAAGCAAGGCTTGCTCTTTGTGAGGGAAGGATGAGAGAAACTTCACTTGGTATGTATTGTTTAAGATGCTGTTTTAGTATCAAACGCTGTACATTACAGTGCAGAATGTATCTTTTGCAGCTTTCCTGAAGCTTCCATTTGGAAAATCGTGCTTAACCCTACACCTGCTCTTGGCAAGTCAACTCAAAAAGACACCCCGCTACACACCACCTCCTAGTGGCAATGGAGACTAATTGCAGGAATACACCTACATTCAGATCCTCATTCAAGACTGTCCTGCCAACCCAGAACTCAGCCTTGAAAAATTAGAATGAGCATCTTTGAAGTGGGAGAGGGATGGGAGGTGATTAGAAGAGGAGAGGCTTTTTTTTTTTTTTTGAGACGGAGTTTTCCCTTTTGTTGCCCAGGCTGGAGTGCAATGGCACAGTCTCAGCTCACTGCAACCTCCACCTTTCAGGTTCAAGTGATTCTCCTGCCTCAGCCTCCCAAATAGCTGGGATTAGAGGCATGAGCCACCACACTCAGCTCAATTTTTAAATTTAGTAGAGATGGGGATTCACCATGTTGGCCAGGCTGGTCTCGAACTCCTGACCGCAGGTGATCTACCCGCCTTGGCCTCCCAAAGTGCTGGGATTACAGGCATGAGCCACCGTGCCTGGCCGAAGAGAGGCATTTCTAAATTTGAGGCATTGTTTTAAATTTGAAAACAAAGACTTACAAAATAATTGCCCAGTGGATCAATTATTATTAAATCTATCCATTTGAAACACACCTGGTGCTTAAGGAAGACCCAAGTTCCTTTACCTGGTAGAACCAAAGTTTGCTTCCCTTGCAAGCAAAAGAAAATAACTACCTCAAGTCAAATGGAAGGCGTTTCACCCCAAGTAATACAACGCTCTCAACAGGTATGCCTGCCACGAATCCAGGCTCTCTCAACCTTGTGCTATACTTTGGGAAAAGAATGCGATACACTTATTCTTTTTTCAGCCAAATACCAAGAAAGAATGAAGATCTCAGGAATTTCAATGAGACTAAGTTGCTGACCTAGCTGTTTTTATTTAAATGAGGATAATGATGACTATGCGTTCAGAACTAGAATAAAGCTCTTATCTTATGAAAACAGGTATTTTCAGAATTTTTCAGTCACTTTCTTGTTATAATCCCTTTCTCACTTTTCTTCTTTTGCTTTCAGTAAACAAACAGAGCAGAAAACATAAACCCCTTCATTAAAAGTCTGTGCAAAAAGATGTAAACTTTCTAAAAATGTCTTTCACTTCACCTATTCCACAGAAATTATTGTGATTCACTCTGAAAAAACCTGCAGCTCATTTTTGAACCAGGCTCTTACTAGCATGGATTAAGTAAAAGCCTGAACATACATTTTATTTTGTAAAAGAAATCTTCACATTCAGTTAAAAGTATTGGATCTCACTTATGTAAAGAATCTACAAAAATAAAAAGAGAATGAAAGGAAGGCAGAAAGAAGGAAATGAAAAAGAAAGGAAGGCAGGAAGGGAGGGAGGGAGGAAAGAAGGCAGGAAGGCAGGCAGGAAGGAAGGAAGGGAGGGAGGAAAGAAGGTAGGAAGGAAGGAAGAAGGGAGGGAGCAAGGGAGGGAGGAAAGAATCTACGAAGGAAGGAAGAAGGGAGGGAGCAAAGGAGAGAGTAAAGGAGAGAAAGAAAGAAGGAAAGAAAAAATGAAAAATGAAGAGAGAACGAAGGAAAGAAAAAAAGAAAGAGAGAGAAAGAAAGGAGCCGGGTGCAGTGGCTCACGCCTGTAATCCCAGCACTTTGGGAGGCCGAGGCAGGCAGATCACGAGGTCAGGAGATCGAGACCAGCCTGGCCAACACAGTGAAATCCCGTCTCTACTAAAAATACAAAAAAAGTAGCCAGGTGTGGTGGCAGGCGCCTGTAGTCCCAGCTACTCGGGAGGCTGAGGCAGGAGAATGGCGTGAACCCGGGAGGTGGAGCTTGCAGTGAGCCGAGATCACGCCACTGCACTCCAGCCTGGGCGAAAGAGTGAGACTCCAAAAAAAAAAAAAAAAAGAAAGGAAGGAAGGAAGGATGGAAGAAAATATATAGAAATAGAAAAAATGGTGGTTGTTATAGATGATGTAGAATAAGTCTAGAAATCAAATGCAAAATATAAGGACTATAATATATTTTATATTTAGGATTTTTGTTAAAAGAGTAGATAAGGTGCTCTTGTCCCAGAAAAAGGTAAATATGTGAGATGATAGATGTGTTCATTTTCTTAACAATTATAATCATTTCACTGTGGCACTATATCAAAACATCATGTTGCACATCTTAAATACATACAAAAGAAATTAATTTAAAAAAAGAAACCAACTGAAACGATCAATCCAGGGATGTTATAATTTATATCAGAAGAGTGCTTTAGAATTGACAAAGTACGCTACATGCTTTACCTTGTTGGAACCCTTCCACAAATACGGAGAAACCATCTTTCATTCTCATTTTACAGATGAGAAATGTAGGCTTAAAGGGAGCCAAGTCTCTACCCCAGGTCGTATAACCCGTTCAACACAATATGCTATTCAGGAAAAGCAGAGAGTACTGCGGTCAACGTGAATTATTAGTGTGGGCGTGTTTATGTGCTTAGTGAACCCAGAGAGGCAATAACTATTATGCCTCTTTGCTGAAGTTGCCAGAATTAAAGAAGCCGTCTTCACTCCACCTTGTATGGTTTGTGTCTCCCAAGTTTCATGTGTTGGAAACTTCTCTCTCAAATTAGTATGTTGTAGTATTTGGAGTGTTACCCTTAGGAGAGAATTAGAATTAGATAAGATCATCAAAGCGAGGCCCACATGGACAGAGCTGGTGGCATTAAAAGTCCTCCGCTATGTTGTAACGTAGCAAGACGCCCTCATCAGATGCAGGCACCACGGCTTTTGGACTTGGCAGACTCCAGGACTTCACAAAATAAACTTCTTTTGTGAATTACCCAGACGGTGTTATTCTGTTGTAGCAACCGCAAACAGATTAAGACACTTTCTGGGCGGGGCACGGTGGCTCACATCTGTCATCCCAGCACTTTGGGAGGCCAAGGTGGGTGGATCACTTGAGGTCAGGAGTTCGAGATCAGCCTGGCCAACATCGTGAAACCCCATCTCTACTAAAAATACAAAAATTAGCCAGGCATAGTGGTGGTGCCTGTAATTCCAGCTACTCGGGAGGCAGAGACAGGAGAATTGCTTGAACCCGGGAAGCGGAGTTTGCAGTGAGCTGAGATTGCGCCACTGCACTCTAGCCTGGGTGACAGAGCGAGACTCTGTCTCAAAAAAAAAAAAAAAAAAAAAGATACCTCCTGAACTCAGCCTGGCCATGGGTCTTCTGCAAAGCAATTCCATTCACTTCAGAACACGCCATCCATGGCCTCCCAAAGAACAGTCACAAAGACCATTTTTCTTTCCTGGAAAAATCTCCGCTCTAAAGCGTATTCTGCCACTGACAGTTATTTGGACTTCACAGGCATTTATGCAGTGACCTTTTTGACTGTTGACAATCTTTCATTTCCAGTTGGTCTCGATCGAAGTGGCATTTCACACCCACCCTGCAATGATGCCAGGCCAGGCCTGATTCTCCTCTGTCCCAGCGGGCAACAAATCGGCGCTTCATGACACATAAACACAGCTGCATGGAAGAACTCCAGAGCTCGAGTTCAAATTCCCAGTGCCTCCCTCTGTTTCCTAATAGATAAGCAACAGTGCCTCTAGATGGTCGAAGAGAGACTTCTACCAAAGCCAATTCCATCATCTGCGTGAATAGCCACTCACTCAGCATCGACTGAGAGCATCAGTATAGTTGTAAAATGAACACTAGAAGCCTATGGGGACTTATGCAGAAGGCACTCAGATCTTTTGAGATTTGGACTCACTGCCGCACTGGAGGATTAGAATGTAAGGTGCCCTGCAGTAGAGGGCATCTTCTGTTGTAGCTTTGCTTCTTTAGTGCTTATTCCATGATGAGTGCAGGTGCAGTGCCGCTCATTCCCAGCAAGGGCAGGATAGCAGCAGTCCAGCCTCCCTCTGTCTCACAGAACACAAGTAAATGGACAAAACGTGCCAAATTGGTCCAATGTACAGAAACTCTGGTCACTCAACTTTGCTTTGCTTTTTCCTTCCTTCCTTCCTACCTTCCTTCCTTCCTCCCTGTTTCTGTCTCCCTGTTTCTCTCTCCCTCCGTCTTTCTTTTTCTTTCTTTCTTTCTTTCTTTTTCTTTCTTTCTTTTTTCTTCTTTCTTTCTTCTTTCTTTCTTTCTTTTTTCTTTCTTTCTCTTTCCTTTTTTTCTTTCTTTCCCTCCTTCTTTTTTCTCTTTTTCTTTCTTTGTCTTTCTCTCTGTTTTTCTTTCTTTCTCTCTTCCTTTTTCTTTCTCTTTCTCTTTCTTTCTTTCTCTTTCCTTTTTTCTTTCTTTCCCTCCTTCTTCTTTCTCTCTCTTTTTCTTTCTCTCTTCCTTTTTCTTTCTCTTTTTCTCTTTCTTTCCTTCTTTCTCTCTCTCCCTCTCTCTCTCTTTCTCTCTCTCTCCTTCCTTCCAGCCTGGCCAACATGGTAAAATCCTGTCTCTACTAAAAATACAAAAATTAGCCGGGCATGATGCTGCACACCTGTAATCCCAGCTACTCGGGAGGCTGAGGCAGGAGAATCACTTCAACCCAGGAGGCAGAGGTTGCAGCGAGCTGAGATCGTGCCACTGTACTCCAGCCTGGGCAACAGAGCAAGACTCCTTCTCAAAGAAAAAAAAAAAAGAAAAGAAAAGAAAAAGAAAGAGAAGGGGCCCAGGAGTGACTTGCTGGAGAATTTGGCTCAGGGTGGTCCCTGTTCAGCTCATTTCTGTCTCAACAAAGGAGATCAAAGCTACACTTGGAAGCTTTGCCAGGTCACAAAAGCATCAATGTTGTTAGTTAGCAATGGGGACTATTTTTATGGCTTTTGAAGACAGGGATAAAGTCCTTCTATGGCAAAAGTCACCAGGGAGATGAACTATATAATCAGGACAAAATAAAAGGAAGACGGTGAATTATTACAAACCAAAAAATTTTATGAGACAAATCAGCCATCTAAAGTGTGTGGAGTTTCTTTAAATTTTTATTTAAAGAAACCAACCACAGAAAGTCATTTCTAAGACTGAGGGAAATTTGAACACATACTGATGTGTAAATAATATTAAAAGTATTGTTGGGCTGGGCGCAGTGGCTCACACCTGTAATCCCAGCACTTTGGAAGGCCAAGGCGGCGAATCACAAGGTCAAGAGTTTGAGAGCAGCCTGGCCAACATGGTGAAACTCAGTGTCAACTAAAAATACAAAAAAATCAGCTGGGCATAGTTGCGGGCAGCTGTAATCCCAGATACTTGGGAGGCTGAAGCAGGAGAATTGCTTGAACCCAGGAGGCAGAGGTTGCAGTGAGCTACGATCACGCCACTGCACTCCAGCCTGGGCGACAGAGTGAGACTGTGTTGAAGAACAGAAAAAGAAAAAAAAATTCTGTAGAATTGAAAGGTAGAATGATAATGATGTCTAAGATTTTCTTTCAAATATCCTGGCCAAAAAAATTACGATGGAAAAATAAAACACATTGACAACTGTTTGTAGTCGTTAAAACCTGAGTGATAGATGCATTAGGGTTCATTAAACTATTTTTTAAGGAAACAGAATTCGAGATCTCAGTACACAATCTCCATCTGAAAGCAAAGAATGCTTCTCCATTTTTAGAAACCAGTTTGTAGATAAGTATGCATGCTGTTCGCTTATATGCTTTAATGCTCTTTAATACGATTTTATATTGTGCCACTGGAAGAATTATATTTCATCACTTAGAAAATATCTACTCTAATCTGTAAAAGCAGAATAAATTGCTTCACCAAAGAGACACACAGAGAGAACCCTCAGTGAATCAGACAGCTCAATCATGTATGTAAATATGACCTGAGGGATGGCAGCATTGGGCTTCATTTAATTATTTTACAAAACGTGTCATGCATTTACCATTCCATATACGTTACGATCTTCTGTGGACCAGCTGCAGCCCACCCTGCCATACTTGGAAATTGTTTCCATCAATAACACAGGCACCACTGTGAGCGTAGACATTACATTATAAAACATGGTGTTTTTCACCAGGCTTGTCACTACACCAGCTTATATTTTGGAATAACTTCTATTGATTCTCAAGGATTTCCAGCGGAGACATACTTGGTAGTTACCCAAATGTGTTGTGTGGCTGAAATCCATTTTTTTTTTTTTTTTTTGAGATGGAGTTTCGCTCTTGTTGCCCAGGCTGGAGTGCAGTGGCACAATCTTAGCTCACTGCAACCTCCACCTCCCAGATTCAAGCGATTCTCCTGCCTCAGCCTCCCAAGTAGCTGGGATTACAGGCATGAGCCACCATGCCCAGCTGATTTTTTGTATTTGGTAGAGACAAGGTTTCACCATGTTGGTCATGCTGTTCTCAAACTCCTGACCGCAGGTGATTGACCTGCTTCAGCCTCCCAAAGTGCTGGGATTACAGGCGTGAGTCACCACGTCTGGCGGCGTGACTGAAATCTTTACATGAGTTTATATAACGGGTGTTACACACAGTGTCAGGTTACAGTTGTTAATATACAGTAATGGATGGATTTCACTGAGCTTTCCAGCTTAACTCACATTTTAATCAAAGCTGGCTTTTAAAATTTTTTCAACTGTCATTAAAAAAAAAAAAATCCACTGACTGCCTCACTGTCTGTCACCAATGACATGATTATTAAGAATCCTCCTTGAGTAGACAATGAGTCACTATGCAAAGCAGACGGGAAGGTATACTGCCAACCCTGTTCAGTAAATGACAACCTCCTGTTCCAAGGTCTTTTTGTATACAAAATCGTTGACAGCATCAGATAGCTGGTAAAGACCTCAAGATAGTATTTGAGGTCTCAGACTTGGCAAGTCTGAATATATTCTTTAAAAGCAATTGCTTTAGCATAGTATTCAGAAAGACTTATTTATGATTTCAAGCTCTTATGCCGTTGAATTAAGGTAGACTTCCTTGTTATCTAGTTTGACTTCCCTGTTATCTAGTTTCTGGCCAATTGCCTCTGTGGCCAGAACATTCTCTTCATCTAAAGTGGATCACGTCCTTTCTCTTCTTTAAAGAACGCTCTGAGGTTCTACTCACTCTCTTTACCGAGCTACATAAGTTGCCACAAATCTTGTTCCTTAAAATTGTAGCTTAATCTGTACAGCAAAGCAAAGAATCAGCAGAGTAAATGTACAACACACAGAATGGGAGAAAAATTTTCCAAACTATGAAACCGACGAAAGACTAACATCCAGAATCTACAAGGAAATCAAACAAATCAGCAAGAAAAAAAAAAACAAAAAATCCCATCAAAACACGGGCAAAGGGCATGAATAGACAACTCTCAAAAGAAGATGTACAAATGGCCAACAAGCCTGTGAAAAAATGCTCAACATCACTAATGATTAGGGAAATGAAAATTAAAACCACAGTGAGATACCATCTTACTCCTGCAACAATGGCCATAATTCAAAAATCAAAGAATAACAGATGTTGGTGTGGATGTGGTGAAAAGGGAACACTACTGGTGGGAATGTAAACCAGTTCAACCACTATGGAAACCACTGTGAAGATTCCTTAAAGAACTAATACTAGAACTACCATTTGATCCAGGTATGGAGACTCCTTAAAGAACTAACACTAGAACTACCACTTGATCCAGGTATGGAGATTCCTTGAAGAATTAATAATAGAACTACCATTTGATCCAGGTATGGAGACTCCTTGAAGAACTAAAACTAGAACTACCATTTGATCCAGGTATGGAGACTCCTTAAAGAACTGATACTAGAACTACCATTTGATCCAGGTGTGGAGACTCCTTAAAGAACTAATACTAGAACTACCATTTGATCCAGGTATGGAGACTCCTTAAAGAACTAATAGTAGAACTACCATTTGATCCAGGTATGGAGACCCCTTGAAGAAATAAAACTAGAACTACCATTTGATCCAGGTATGGAGATTCCTTAAAGAACTAATACTAGAACTACCATTTGATCCAGGTATGGAGACTCCTTAAAGAACTAATACTAGAACTACCATTTGATCCAGGTATGGTGACTCCTTAAAGAACTGATACTAGAACTACCATTTGATCCATGTATGGAGATTCCTTGAAGAATTAATAATAGAACTACCATTTGATCCAGGTATGGAGACCCCTTGAAGAACTAAAACTAGAACTACTATTTGATCCAGGTATGGAGATTCCTTAAAGAACTAATAGTAGAACTACCATCTGATGCAGGTATGGAGACTCCTTGAAGAACTAATAATAGAACTACTATTTGATCCAGGTATGGAGGTTCCTTGAAGAACTAAAAGTAGATCAACAATTTGATCCAGCAATCTCAGAACTGGGCATCTACACAGCGGAAAAGAAGTCATTATATGGAAAACGACACTTGCCTTTTATTATTATTTATTAATTGGTTGACTTTTGTTTCAGTAGTTTTTGGAGGACAGGTGGTTTTAGGTTACATGGATGAGTTCTTCAGTGGTGATTGATAGCAGCACAATTAGCAATTGCAAAAATATGACACCAGCCTAAATCCCCATCAACCAACGAGTGCATAAAGAAAATGTGGTGTATATACACCATGGAATACTATTCACCCATAAAATGGAATAAAATAATGTATTTTGCAGCAAATGGAGTAAAATAATGTATTTTGCAGTAACCTGGATGGAACTGGAAGGCCATTATTCCAAGTGAAGTAACTTGGGTATAAAAAAACAAATATCATACGTTCTCACTCATAAGTGGGAGCTAAGCTACAAGGATGCAAAGGCATAAGAATGATACAATGGACTTTGGGGGAAAGGGTGGGAGGGGAGTGAAGGATAAAAGACTACACATTGGGTACAGTGTACACTCCTTGAGTGACAGGTTCACCAACATCTCAGAAATCACCACTAAAGAAGTTATCCATGTAACCTAAAACCACCTGTTCTCAAAAATGACTGAAACAAAAGTAAATAAATAAGCAATAAAAAAATTGTAGCTTAAGCAGCTCAGCTTTCATTGTAATGGTATTCCTTAGGTAGGGCAGCCATTAAAAAAAAAAAAAATCACTGCAAAAGAAATGGCTCTGGCCAGATGCAGTGGCTCACACCTGCTATCCCAGCATTTTGGGAGGCCAAGTCAGGCAGATGACTTGAGGTCAAGAGTTTGAACCCAGACTGGCCAACATGGTGACACCTCGTCTGTACCAAAAATATAAAAAAATTATCTGGGCGTGGTGGCATGTGTCTGTAATCCCAGCTACTCAGGAGGCTGAGGCAGGAGAATCACTTGAAACCAGGAGGCGGAGGTTGCAGTGAACTGAGATTGCGCCACTGCACTCCAGCCTGGGTGACAGAGCGAAACTCCATCTCAGAAAGAAGAAAGAAAGAAGGAAAGGAAGGGAAGGGAGGGAAGGAAGGAAAGGAAGGAAGGAAGGAAGGAAGGGAAGGAAGGAAGGAAGGAAGGAAGGAAGGAAGGAAGGAAGGAAGAAAGAGAAGGAAAGAAAGAAAAAGAAAGAAGGAAAGAAAGAAAGGAAGAAAGAAAGAAAGAGAGAGAAAGAAAGAAGGAAAGAAAGAAAAGAAAAGAAAAGAAAAGAAGTGGCTCCAATGAACAGAAATGGATTCTGTCACAGCTCTGGAGACCAGAAATCTGAAATGAAGGTGGCTACAGGGCTGGTTTACTTCTGGAGGCTTTGAAGGAGAATCTGTTCCACGTCTCCCCACTGGCATCTGGTGGTCGCCAGCAAGTCTTGGTGCTCCTTGGCTGGTGGACACATCACCTCAATCTCTGCTTCTTATCTTCTCCGTTTCCCTTGGTGTCTGGACTCATTATATTTGCAGAGACCTGATTTCCAAAGAAGGTCACTTTCATGGGTACCCGGCATTGGGACTTGAACCTAACATCGAAGGGGACACAATTCTACCCATGTCACTTTCTGACACCCAGATTCTGTCCTTTGCTTTCATGGTTGTTGTGACAGTACATGTGTCTTCTCTACATGTCCTAGATCAGCATTCCTCAAAAGTAGAGATGAAAACCAGCATCTGGCCGGGCGCAGTGGCTCACGCCTATAATCCCAGCACTTTGGGAGGCCGAGGAAGGCAGATCACCTGAGGTCAGGGGTTTGAGACCAGCTGGGCCAACATGGTGAAACCCTGTCTCTACTAAAAATACAAAAATAAATAAATCAAGAAATAGGCGGGTGTGGTGGTGGGCGCCTGTAATCCCAGCTACTCAGGAGGTTGAGGCAGGAGAATCACTTAAACCCGGGAGGCAGAGGTTGCAGTGAGCCAAGATCACACCATTGCACTCCAGCCTGTGTAACAAGAGCAAAACTCTACCTCAAAAAAAAAAAAAAAAAAAAGAAAAAGAAAAGAAAAGCAGTATCTGGGTACTGATAGATTATTTAAAAGGTGATTGCAGCTGGGCACAACGGCTCACGCCTATAATCCCAGCACTTTGAGAGGCCGAGGCAGGCAGTTCACGAGGTCAGGAGATCAAGACCATCCTGGCTAACACAGTGAAACCCCGTCTCTCCTAAAAATACAAAAAAATTAGGCGGGCGTGGTGGTGGGCACCTGTAATCCCAGCTACTCAGGAGGTTGAGGCAGGAGAATCGCTTAAACCTGGGAGGCAGAGGTTGCAGTGAGCCAAGATCACGCCATTGAACTCTAGCCTGGGCAACAAGAGCAAAATTCTGCCTCAAAAAAAAAAAAGAAAGAAAGAAAAGAAAAAGAAAAGAAAAGCAGTATTTGGGTACTGATAGATTATTTAAAAGGTGATTGCAGCTGGGCGTGGTGGCTCACGCCTGTAATCCCAGCACTTTGGGAGGCCAAGGCGGGTGGATCACAAGGTCAAGAGATTGAGACCAGCCTGGCTAACACGTTAAAACCCCATCTCTACTAAGAATACAAAAAAAAAAAACTTAGTCAGGCGTGATGGTGTGTGCCCGTGGTCCCAGCTACTCGAGAGGCTGAGGGAGGAGAATGGTGTGAACCCAGGAGGTGGAGGTTGCAGTGAGCCGAGATCGTGCCACTGCACTCCAGCCTGGGTGACAGAGCAAGACTCCGTCTCAAAAAAAAAAAAAGGGTGATTGCATAAAGCAAAAATAAGGGATGGGGAGAGGAGTGCTGCCATATGGGAGAAGATCCAACAGCTGGGGTTGCTATGGCGCTTGTTACTGCCGTGGTCAAGGGGGTCTGTATCCTGCTGAGGACCCTCTGAAGGATGGAAAGGCTGGAACATTTATCTATCAATTCCTGTTCTCCCACCGCACAGATGGAATCCACTCCGCAGCACGGAGCAGCTCCCAAGGCTTCCAAGAAAGCCCTGAGTGAGACGGCTAGCTCCAAGTGTGTGGATGCAGAGACACAGAGAAGGCTGCAGTGTGATGGGGGCTATGAGAAGTGACCACAATGCTACAACCCAACATCAATGCATGGATCTTCACTCATCCATGATACCCAGAAAACAGGATCAATAAGCAAGATCAAGATCAAATAACAAGATCGGGGCATAGCACCAGGTACGGAGCTAAGCTAGGTACGCATTCAACATCTGACCCCAGAAAAAGGGATATTGTAAACTGGTGCTGTAACTCAAGGGTCCTGAATCCTCAGGGCACAGAACAGCACCGGTCCATAGCCTTTTAGGAACTGGGCCACACAGCAGGAGGTGGGCAACAGGTGAGCAGCAAAGCTTCATCTGCATTTTTTTATTTTTTATTTTTTGAGATGGAGTCTCATTCTGTTACCCCAGCTAGAGTCCAGTGGTAAAATCTCAGCTCACTGCAACCTCCGCCACCTAGGTTCAAGCGATTCTCCTGCCTCAGCCTCCTGAGTAGCTGGAATTACAGGTGTTCACCCCCACACCCAGCTAATTTTTTTATCTTTAGTAGAGACAGTGTTTCACCATGTTGGCCCGGCTGATCTTGAACTCCTGACCTCAGGTGATCTGTCCACCTCAGCCTCGCAAAGTGCTGGGATGACAGGCATGAGCCACCATACCTGGCTGCTTCATCTGTATTAACAGCTGCTGCCCATCATTTGTGTTACCACCTGAGCTCCACCTCTTGTCAGATCAGCAGTGGCATTAGAGTCTCATTGGAGTGTGAACCCTATTGTGAACCACACATGTGAGGGATCTAGGTTACGTGCTCCTTATGAAAATCTAATGCCTGATGATCTGCCACTGTCTCCCATCACCCCTAGACAGGACCATCTAGTTGCAGGAAAACAAGCTCAGGGCTCCCACTGATTCTACACAAAGGTGAGTTGTAGAATTATTTCATTCTATATTACAATATAATAATAATAGAAATACAGAGCACAATCAATGTAATGTACTCAGATCATCCCAAAACCATCTGCAGGTCATCATCCATGGAAAAAAATCATCTTCCATGAAACTGGTCCCTGATACCAAAAAGGTTGGGAACGACTGCTGTAAATCAAGCTTGAATGGAAAACAGTATGAAGATTTCTCAAAAGACTAAAAATAAAACTACAATTTGATCAAGGAATCCCACTCCTGGGCATATACCCAAAGGGTAAGAAATCATCCTATCAAGGCATCACCTGAGGTCAGCAGTTCGAGACCAGCCTGGCCAACATGGTGAAACCCCGTCCCTACTAAAAATACAAAATTAGCTGGGTGTAGTGGCAGGTGCCTGTAATCCCAGCTACTCGGGAGGCTGAGGCAGGAGAATTACTTGAACCCAGGAGGTGGAGGTTGCAGTGAGCTGAGATAGCACCACTGGACTCCAGCCTGGGTGACAGAATGAGAATCCATCTCAAAAAAAAAAGAAAGAAAGAAATCATCCCATCAAAAATACACCTGTAGCCATATGTTTATCACAGCGTATTCCCCACAACAAAGATATCAAATCAGTCTAGGTAACTGCCATTGGAGAATTAGATAAAAAAAAAACTGTGGTATTTACACACCATGGAATATTACGCAGGCATAAAAAGAATGAAATCATGTCTTCCAAAGAGACACAGATGGAGCTGGAGGCCATTATCCTAAGATAAATAACTCAGAAAATCAAATACTGTATGTTCTTACCTATAAATAGGAGCTAAATAATAGGTACCCAAAAACATAAGAGATGGAGTTCACAGATATTGGGGAGTCCAAAGGGGAGAGTGTTGGGGTGTGGGGGGATGAAAGTTGAAAATTTATCTCCTTTTTTTGTCTCTCTTTTTTTTTTTTGAGATGGAGTCTCACTCTGTTGCCCAGGCTGGAATGCATTGGCGAGATCTCGGCTCACTGCAACCTCCACCTCCTGAGTTCAAGTGATCCTCCTGCCTCAGCCTCCCAAGTAGCTGGGATTACAAGTGCCTGCCACCATGCCTGGCTAGTTTTTGTATTTTTAGTAGATACAGGATTTTACCAGGTTGGCCAGGTGGGTCTTGAACTCCTGACCTTGTGATCCACCTGCCTCAGCCTCCCAAAGTGGTGGGATTACAGGCATGAGCCACTGCGCCCGGCCGAAAAATTATCTCTTGTGTACAATATTTCCTCTTCAGGTAATGGCTATACTAAAAGTCCAAACTTCACCATTACACAACATATCCGTGAAACAACACTATACTTGTACCCCTTAAATTGATTTTTTTAATTTAAAGTAAAAAATAAAGTGAGTTTTCTGTTCTTGTGTTAGTTTCCTGAGAATGATGATTTCCAGCTTCATCCATGTCCCTCCAAAGGGAATTGAACAATGAGAACACATGGACACAGGGAGGGGAACATCACACACCAGGGCCTGTCGGGGGGTACAGGGACAGGGGACGGAGAGCATTAGGAGAAATATCTAATGCAGATGATGGGTTGATAGGTGCAGCAAACCACCATGGCATGTGTATACCCACATAACCAACCTGCACGTTGTGCATGTGCAGAACTTAAAGTATAATAAAAAATAAAGTAAAATAAAAAATAAAATAAAAAAAATAAAAAATATAAAAATAAAAAAGTGAGATTGAATGTTACCAAACTGAATTCCTCATCCTGACTCTGCTGCTCACTTAGAAGGTGTAAGAACCTGATCACAGGTATTGGCTGGGCTTAAAACCAACGTCTGCCTCATCCTGGCTCTGTGCCCTTTCTGTGTGTCTCTGTTCTCAGCTGTGGAACAGGGTTAATAGTGCCTACTGGCCGGGCACGGTGGCTCACGCCTGTAATCCCAGCACTCTGGGAGGCCAAGGCGGGCGGATCACCTGAGGTCAGGAGTTCGAGACCAGCCTGACCAACATGGAGAAACGCCATCTCTACTAAAAATACAAAATTAGCCGGCTGTGGTGGCGCATGCCTGTAATCCCAGATACTCAGGAGGCTGAGGCAGGAGAATCGCTTGAACCCAGGAGGTGGAGGTTATGGTGAGCTGAGATCGTGCCATTGCACTGCAGCCTGGACGACAGGAGTGAAACTCTATCTCAAAAAAAAATAAATAAATAAAAATAAAAATAAAAAAGAGTGTCTACTGCCTAAGGTTGATAGGATGGTAGCACTCACTGAGAAGACATCGGAGCCACTACACCCGTGAATACACACATCGTAGTATATGGAACACTTTTTATTATTGCCTGGTAGTCTACCCGCTTAACACTCCCCGTTGGGTGTGAAAAACACAAGTTACACTCAACATGATTGCATCCTCCACACACCGGGTGTGTGGGACGATCTCGGCTCACTGCAACCTCTGCCTCCAGGGTTCAAGCGATTCTCCTGCCTCAGCCTCTCAAGTAGCTGGAATTACAGTTGTGCACCATCATCTCTGGCTAATTTTTGTTTTTTTTTTTTTTTTTTTTTTTTTTGAGATGGAGTTTCTGTCTTGTTGCCCAGACTGGAGTGCAATGGCGTGATCTCAGCTCACCACAACATCCGCCTCTCAGGTTCAAGCGATTCTCCTGCCTCAGCTTCCCTAATAGCTGGGATTACAGGCATGTGCCACCACGCCCAGCTAATTTTTGTATTTTTAGTAGAGATGGGGTTTCACCATGTTGGCCAGGCTGGTCTCGAACTCCTGACCTCAGGTGATCCACCTGCCTTGGCCTCCCAAAGTGCTGCGATTACAGGCGTGAACCACCTTACCCGGCCAATTTTTGTATTTTTTTGGTAGAGACAGGGTTTCTCCATGTTGGTCAGGCTGGTCTCGAACTCCTGACCTGAAGTGATCTGCCCGCCTCGGCCTCCCGAAGTGCCCGGATGAGAGGCGTGAGCCGCTGCACCTGGCCTTTGCTTGTTTTCTTTTTTTTTTTGGAGACAGAGTCCCTGTCACTGAGTCTGGGGTGCCGTGGCTGATCTCGGCTCACTGTAACCTCTGCCTCCAGGAGTCAAGCGATTCTCCTGCCTCAGCCTCCTGAGTAGCTGAGATTACAAGCACCTGCCACCACGCCCGGCTAATTTTCTTTTTTTTAGTAGAGATGGGGTTTGACCATGTTGCTCAGGCTGGTCTCGAACTCCTGACCTCAAGTGGTCCACCCGCCTCGGCCTCCCAAAGTGCTGGGGTGACAGGCATGAGCCACCACTCCTGGTAGAGATTTTGCTTTTTAATTCTATTTCCTTAACACCTTGAACATGTATTGCTTGGGCTGTTCCTCATCTCAGCCTTATGTTTTGATTCGATTGCCTTCCAATGAGCACCTTATTATTTAAAAGTGGACTTCAAGATGGGACTGTACCGTTTCCTTTTCTATCACACTTCACTGTTGGGCCATGAACCCTATTATTATTGTTATTATTATTGAGAGAGTTTCGCTCTTGTTGCCCAGGCTGGAGTGCAATGGTGTGATCTCAGCTCACTGTAACCTCTACCTTCCGGTTTCAAGTGATTCTCCTGCCTCAACCTGCTGAAGATCTGGGATTACAGGCGTACACCACTATACTCAGCTAATTTTTGTATTTTTAGTAGAGACGGGGTTTCACCATGTTGCCCAGGCTGGTCTCCAACTCCTGACCTCGTGATCTGCCCGCTTCACTCTGCCAAAGTGCTGGGACTACAGGCATGTGCCAGCACACCCGGCTAATTTTGTATTTTTAGTGGAGACAGGGTTTCACCATGTTGCCCAGGCTGGTCACGAACTCCTGACCTCGTGATCCGCCTGCCTCGGCCTCCCAAAGTGCTGGGACTACAGGCATGTGCCAGCACACCCAGCTAATTTTATATTTTTAGTAGAGACGGGGTTTCCTCATGTTGCCCAGGCTGGTCTCGAACTCCTGACTTCGTGATCCACCCGCCTCGGCCTCCCAAAGTGCTGGGACTACAGGCCTGTGCCACCACACCCGGCTAATTTTTGTATTGTTAATAGACACAGGGTTTCGTCATGTTGCCCAGGCTGGTCTCGAACTCCTGACCTCGTGAGCCGCCTGCCTCGGCCTCCCAAAGTGCTGCGATGACAGGTGTGAGCCACCACGCCCGGTCACCATGAACTCTAATGTCAGGAATTACCAAGGCGCTCTTTCTGCATTTTTTTCTAGTATAGATCCTGGTAAGCCACATCCAGAAGAGATTTCTCTGGAAGAACTTTGCCTTGAATGGAAGCAATTGTCCTGATGGCCACTGGGCGGAGCAAGCATCCTTTTCTCTCTTCGAATTGTAGCTCGAGAAGGATCCCAGGCAGGTGTCCATAATTGAGGAAGTTGACTTTGCCAGGGTTGAGGACGCCATGACACAACCTCAGGAGGTCTTGATGACATGGGCCCAAGGTGGTTGGGGTGCAGCTTGCTTTTATACGTTTTAGGAAGACTTGAAGCATCAATCAATACATGTAAGATGTATGCTGGTTGTATCTGGAAGTGCAGGATGACTCAAAGTGGGGGTACACTTAAACATATTCTGGGCCGGGCGCGGTGGCTCACACTTGTCATCCCAGCGCTTTGGGAGGCCGAGGTGGGTGGGTCACCTGAGGTCAGGAGTTCGAGACCATCCTGGCCAACGTGGTGAAACCCTGTCTCTACTAAAAATACAAAATCAGGCCAGGCGCAGTGGCTCACGCCTGTCATCCCAGTACTTTGGGAGGCCGAGGCGGGCAGATCACGAGGTCAGGAGATCGAGACCATCCTGGCTAACACGGTGAAACCCCGTCTCTACTAAAAATACAAAAGGAATTAGCTGGATGTGGTGGCGGGTGCCTGTAATCCCAGCTACTCAGGAGGCTGAGGCAGGAGAATGGCGTAAACCCAGAAGGTGGAGTTTGCAGTGAGCTGAGATTGTGCCACTGCACTCCAGCCTGGGAGACAGAGCGACACTCTGTCCAAAAAAAAGATTAGCTGGGTGTGGTGGTGCGAACCTGTAATCTCAGCTACTTGGGAGGCTGAGGCAGGAGAATCACTTGTACACTTGAGGCCAGGAGTTTGAGATCAGCTTGGCCAACGTGGCGAAACCCGATTTCTACTAAAAATACAAAAAATCAGCACGGCGTGGTGGCACACGCTTGTAATCTCAGCTGCTAGGGAGGCTGAGGCATGAGAATTGCTTGAACCCGGGAGGTGGAGGTTGCAGTGAACCGAGATCACGTCACTGCACTCCAGCCTGGGCGACAGGTGGAGACTCTGTCTCAAAACAAACAAACAAACAAACAAAAACATACTTACTGGCAATTGGTTGAAAGAGTTATTATCCCTAGTAAGGAATGTCTGGCTTGTGATGGTGTTGTGGAGACCGAGGTTTTATCAGGCAGATGAAGCTTCCCAGGTAGCAGGCTTCTGAGAAAAGAGACTGCAAATGTTTTTCTCTTTTTCCTTTTCTTTTTTTTTGGGTGGAGTTTCACTCTTGTCATCCAGGCTGGAGTGCAGTGGCGCAATCTCAGCTCACTGCAACCTCTGCCTCCTGGGTTCAAGTGATTCTCCTACCTCAGCTTCCTGAGTAGCTGGGATTACAGGCATCCGCCACCACGACCAGCTAATTTTTGTATTTTTAGTAGAGACGGGGTTTCACCACGTTGGCCAGGCTGGTGTTGAATTCCTGACTTCGTGATCCGCCCGCCTCGGCCTCCCAAAGTGCTGGGATAACAGGTGTGAGCCACCGCGCCTGGCCTTTATGGTTATTTCTTGATGATATGCTAAACAAGGGGTGGATTATTCATGCCTCCCCTTTTTAGACCATATAAGGTAACTTCCTGACGTTGCCATGGCATTTGTAAACTGTCATGGCGCTGGTGGGAGTGTAGCAGTGAGGACGACCACAGGTCTCTATTGTGGCCATCTTGGTTTTGGTGGGATTTGGCCGGCGTCTTTACTGCAACCGGTTTTATCAGCAAGTTCTTTATGATCTGTATCTTGTACCGACCTCCTATCTCATCCTGTGACTTAAAATGCCTTAACCATCTGGCAATGCAGCCCAGCAGGTCTTAGCCTCATTTACCTTATATGGTCTAAAAAGGGGAGGCATGAATAATCCACCCCTTGTTTAGCATATTATCAAGAAATAACCATAAAGGCCAGGCGTGGTGTCTCATGGCTGTAATCCTAGCACTTTGGGAGGCCAAGGGGAGCAGATCACGAGGTCAGGAGTTCAACACCAGTCTGGTCAACATGGCAAAAATAATAAATAAATAAAGCAAAAATTAAAATCTGAATGGACTCCCTCCTTGGCCAGGACGCTCTAAAATTTAACGTGAAATTATTTCAATTTAAATTTAAAGTTGGCTGGGCACGGTGGCTCACGCCTGTCATCCTAGCACTTTGGGAGGCCGAGGCGGGCAGATCACGAGGTCAGGAGATCGAGACCATCCTGGCTAACATGGTGAAACCCCATCTCTACTAAAAATACAAAAAATTAGCCGGGCATGGTGGCGGGCACCTGTAGTCCCAGCTACTCAGGAGGCTGAGGCAGGAGAATGGCATGAACCCAGGAGGCAGAGGTTGCAGTGAGCAGAGATTGTGCCACTGCACTCCAGCCTGAGCGACAGAGCAAGACTCCATCTCAAAAAAAAAAAAAAAAAATTAAAGTTCATGCCATGTTGGGAAGTGGAGGTTGGCCAGGCCTCACTACACCCCTCTGTTACCAGAAAGGGGTCCTCATCCAGATCCCAAGAGAGGGTTCTTGGATCTCACGCAAGAAAGAATTCAGGGCAAGTCCGTAGAGCAAAGGGAAAGCGAGTTTATTGGGAAAGTAAAGAAGTTAAAGAATGGCTACTCCGTAGACAGAGCAGTCTCTAGGGTTGCTGCTTACCCATTTTTATGGTTCTTTCTTTCTTTCTTTCTTTTTTTTTTGAGATGGAGTCTTGCTCTGTCACTCAGGCTGGAGTGCAGTGGCCCCATCTCAGCTCACTGCAACCTCTGCCTCCCACGTTCAAGTGATTCCCCTGCCTTAGCCTCCTGAGTAGCTGGGACTACGGGCGTGCGCCACCATGCCTGGCTAATTTTTGTATTTTTAGTAGAGATGGTGTTTCACCATATTGGTCAGGCTGGTCTCGAACTCCTGATCTCAAGTGATCCACCCACCTCTGCCTCCCAAAGTGCTGGGATTACAGGCATGAGCCACCACGCCAGGCCCAGGTAATATCTCTTATAGCCAGAGTGATTTTAGAGTGACCTTCACATATCGTGACCCGTGAATGAGTTTCCTGGGTGTGATGGTTAACACTGAATGTCAACTTGATTGGATTGAAAGATCCAGACAAAGTGTTGTTCCTGGGTGTGTCTGTGAGGGTATTGCCAAAGGAGAATAACACCAGAGTCAGTGGACTCGGAGAGGCAGACCCACCCTCAATCTGGGTGGGCACCATCTCATCAGCTGCCAGTGTGGCCAGAATAAAAGCAGGCAGAGGAGCGTGCAAAGGCTAGACTGGCTTAGCCTCCCAGCCTCCATCTTCCTCCCTTGCTGGATGCTTCCTGCCCTGGACCACTGGACCCCAAGTTCTTCGGCCTTGGGACTCAGAGTGGCTTCCTGGTTCCTCAGCTTGCAGATGACCTATGGTGGGACCTCACCTTGTGATTGTGTGAGTTAATACCCCTTAATAAACTCCCATATATATATATTTATACACATACATACACATATACATACATATATATGTGTGTGTGTGTGTGTGTGTGTGTGTGTGTGTGTATCTTCTATTAGTTCTATTCCTCTAAGGAACCCTGACTAAAACAATCTAAAAAGAGTACACATGAATAATCCACTCCTAGTTTAGCATATCATCAAGAAATAACCATAAAAATGGGGGCCAGGTGCGGTGGCTCGCGCCTGTCATCCCAGCACTTTGGGCGGCCGAGGCAGGTGGATCGCTTGAGGTCGGGAGTTTGAGATCAGCGTGGCCAACATGGTGAAACCCCATCTCTACTAAAAATACAAAAAAAATTAGCCGGGCATGGTGGCAGTTACCTGTAATCCCAGCTACTCGGGAGGCTGAGGCAGGAGAATCGCTTGAACCCGGGAGGCGGAGGTTGCAGTGAGCCGAGATCATGCCACTGCACTCCAGCCTGGGCAACAGAGTGAGACTCTGTCTCAAAAAAAAAAAAAGGTTGTATTCTTTCGAGTCCTTGATAGCCTTTGACTGAATACATCATTTATTAGTTTGGTGTAGAAGTAATGGAGTGAAAACAAAAACACCACAACCACAAAAACAACAACAACAAAAACCACCCAGGCACAAAAGTGCAAAATGGCACAATCTCATTTGCATGAAGTGTCTAGAATAAGACTGTTTGCAGAGTCAGAGAGCAGATGGGTGATCGCTTAAGGCTGAGAGCAGGGAGATTGGGGAGTGATGGTTTAATGGGTATGGGGTGTTTTTTGCGGGATTATGAAGGTGTTCTGGAACTAGATAGGGCTGGCGGTTGTGTAAAATGCTCAGTGCACTAAATCGTCTCTTCGTTAAAATGGCAAACTGTGTGCAATGTGCATTTCCCATGGTAAGAAACAACAGCAGCACAAAGGGAGGCGATAACTCAGGTCATATCACACCCTGCAGGCCCCATCACCCTTCCTCCTTCCTCTGTTCACCTCCTCCTCCCTTTCCGGGCTCTGCAGACGAGCCCTGGCAGCCCTCCCCTGGCCGTCTGGATCCAGGCCTGCCTGTCCTGGGTGCATTTTAGGAGATTAAGTCTGGCTGGAACCTGAGAGCGTCAGCCATGAGGTAAGTCCCCACGTCCCTCCAGCAGTCTGGGAGGGGAGCTCTCTCCTCTGCTTTTGCACACCCTGGAGAAAATTGTCAGGCAGCAGACAGGAAGAGCCTCTGGGAGATTCAGTGAGGGCTGGCAGGCAGGTGTCCAGGAGCCTGAGTGACTCGCGAGAGAAAGGACGTATTCCTTAAAGACAAATTCATCAAGGGATTGGTTTCAATAATTCCTGCTCTGCACATCCCAAATTAAGCTTCATCATCAGACACCGCATCTGTTGCCTTTTCTAGAAACATGAGGTCTCAGCTCAGTGATGCCGTCTGTCCGGGTTTCAATGTTTCACCCCCCAGGGGAGAAGGTTTCCATACACCAAAGCTCTCCAAGGTCCAGTTCTGAGGACGGGGAACGCTGGCTGTCTGGTGACGGCCTTTCCAAAGCTGCCCTGTGTTCTTGCATAAAGAAAGATTAGTTTGCACTCGGGGAGGAGAGGCGCAGAAGGTTAACAAGATTACAGAGAGCTCCTGAGACCTGCCGTGAGATTCCCTGAGGGATGTGGCTAATAAAACTGTAAAAACAACGCAGGCGGTGTCTCTCACGGCCGGGTCCCGATTTCAGAGCCGGAAATGTCTACCTCTTCTAGGTAGTTTGCTGCCTCAGTAATTTAGGTTGTCAGTTGTGGTATCCAAGCCCCAGCACAGTTGTTTTGTTTGTTTGCTTGTTTTTTGCAGTTTGCAGGTGATACTTAGTTTCTAAAGATGTGTTTTTCTATTTTTCTTTCTTTTTGTTTTGTTTTTTTTTTTGAGACGGAGTCTAGCTCTGTCACCCAGGCTGGAGTGTGGTGGCGTGATCTCGGCTCACTGCAGTCTCCACCTCCCGGGTTCACACCATTCTCCTGTCTCAGCCTCCCGAGTAGCTGGGACTACAGGCGCCCACCACCACGCCCGGCTGATTTTTTGTATTTTTAGTAGAGACGGGGTTTCACCATGTTAGCCAGGATGGTCTCGATCTCCTGACCTCGTGATCTGCCCACCTCAGCCTCCCAAAGTGCTGGGATTACAGGCGTGAGCCACCGTGCCCAGTCTATTTTTCTTAACTAAGAAATGTGTATGTGTGTGCATATGGTTGTCTGGCTGGTAGAGGTGGAGAGCTTCATGAACGTGTGTACCCCTGTGTGTTTCTGTGTGTGTCTGTGTTTGTATGTGTTTGTGCGTTATCTGTGCTTGTGGTTATGTTTGTGTCTGTACATATGCATGTGTCTTTGTGGATGTGTGTTTGTATATGTATGGTTGTCTGTGTGCATGTTTGCCTGTTTGTGTATGCATGTGATGTGTGTGTTTATGTTTGTGTATTTGTGTCTCTGTGTGTATGTGTATTATGTATTCGTACATGAGTGTGTTTGTGCATGTGTCTATTTGGGTGTGCATGTGTATGTGTGTGTGCATCTGTGTGTATATGCATGCTAGTGTGTGTGCAGTTGTTTGTGTATGCACTTGTGCATATGTGCATGTGTGCATATGTGTGGGTAGATATGGATATGTATCAGTGTGTTTGCCTGTTAGTATCTGTACATTTGTGTGTATGTGTATAATTGGGTGTGTGTGTGTATATGCATGCTAGTGGGTATGCAATTGTTTCTGTATGTATTTGTGCATCTGTGCATCTGTGCATTTGTACGTGTAGATATGGATATGTATGAGTGTGTTTGCCTGTTACAATCTGTATGCATTTGTGTGAATGTGCTTGTGCATGTGTATTTTTTGGTGTGCATGTGTGTGTGTGCGTGTGTGTATGCATATGTGCATATATGCATGCTAGTGTGTTTGCAGTTGTTTGTGTATGCATATATGCATGTGTGCATTTGTGTGTGTAGATATGGATATGTATGAGTGTATATGCCTCTTAGTGTCTGCATGCATTTGTGTGAGTATGTTTGTGCATGTGTATATCTGGGTGTGTGTATATATGGATACAGATGAGCATGTATGCCTGTTAGTATCTGTATG
>NW_026652321.1:638516-645299 GCF_009828535.3 Hylobates moloch
GCTTGAGGTCAGGAGTTCGAGATCAGGCTGGGCAACATGGAGAAACCCCATCTCTACTGAAAAATACAAGAATTAGCCAGGGTTGGTGGCGCATGCCTGTAATCCCCGCTACTCAGGAGGCTGAGTCAGGAGAATCGCTTGAACCCGGGAGGTGGGGGTTGCAGTGAGCCGAGATTGCACCATTGCACTCCAGCCTGGGCAACACAGCGAGGCTCTGTCTCCAAATAAAATAAAATAAGATAAAAAAGTAAAATAAAGTAAAATGAAATATAAATAATAATAATATAATAATAATAAAATCTGCCTACATAGGTCAGTGTGCAGGCGGCGAATTGACTCCTTGCTCTGTGGCGTCAGAGCCTTGGAGAAAACGGGGGTCACTGAGAAGGGGGGGCGGGTCAAGTAAGAAGAAAACGCCAGGGAGGCTGATGCAAATCCCAGAACTCAAGGAGCAAGGGAGGAGCTGTTCTATCGAGTCCTGACGCCCAGGGCTAAAGGTAGGGGAGAAGGAATCCATTCTTTGCCTTCTCTCTCTTCCCGCCCCCTAGCTCCTGCACCTGCTCCCCATTGGCTGAGCCCAGTTGAAGTCACCCAGCCAGGGTGATGTCAATCAGAGCCAGGCTGATGTCAATTACACAGGGCCTTCTCTCTCTTCCCGCCCCCTAGCGCCTGCACCTGCTCCCCATTGGCTGAGCCCAGCTGAAGTCACCCAGCCAGGTGATGTCAATCAGAGCCAGTCTGATGTCAATTACACAGGGCCTTCTCTCTCTCTCTCTTCCCGCCCCCTAGTCCCTGCACCTGCTCCCCATTGGCTGAGCCCTGCTGCAGTCACCCAGCCAGGTGATGTCAAGCAGAGCCAGGCAGATGTCAATTACACAGGGCCTTCTCTCTCTCTCTTCCCGCCCCCTAGCGCCTGCACCTGCTCCCCATTGGCTGAGCTCTGCTGAAGTCACCCAGCCAGGTGATGTCATCTGTCTGTCTGCCAGGCCTATGTCAATTACAGGGGGCCTTCTCTCTCTCTTCCCGCCCCCTCGCCCCTGCACCTGTTCCCTATTGGCTGAGCCTAGCTGAAGTCACCCCGCTATAGAGCCAGGCAGCTGTCAATCACACAGTGCCCACAACAGCCCAGAGATGGGTTGAGTGCGAATCTGGACGACCCAGTGAATCAGGTCAGCGCCTGCACAGTGGGAAGGGGTCTCCTCTGGCACGTTGCTGCTAAGTTTCAACAGCGCTTAGAGGGGAAGCGGCAGAAGCAATTCGGCTTCTCAATGGGCTTGCCCCGGCGTGCACTTGAACGAAGCATTGGCAGGAAGGAAGCTTACAAATTCATCTGGGACCACCAGCTTCCAGGGATCCCGTGAGATGCGGGGCGTGGAGGGTTTGTGGAAACAGCAGAGTGAGTTGTGTGTTATTTACTTCTGTTCTCTTAGGTCACATTATTCTTTTGTTTTTTGTTTAAAAATAGGTGACTTTTAGGCCTTACGCAGTGGCTCATGCCTGTAACCCCAGCACTTTGGGAGGCCAAGGCAGGAGGATCATCTGAGGTCAGGAGTTCGAGACCAGCCTGGCCAACATGGTGAAACCCTATCTATAATACAAATACAAAAATTAGCCTGGCGTGGTGGGAGGTGCCTGTAATCCCAGCTATTCAGGAGGCTGAGGCAGGAGAATCACTTGAGCCTGGGAAGCGGAGCTTGCACTGAGCCGAGATAGGGCCACTACACTCCAGCTTGGGCAACAGAACAAGACTCTGTATTAAAAAAAAAAAAAAAAAGTGACTTTTAGGCCGTATACAGGGGCTCACGCCTGTAATCCCAGCACTCTGGGAGGCCGAGGTGGGAGAATCACTTGAGCCCAGGAGTTTGAGACCAACCTGGGCAACATAGGAAGACCTCGTATCCATTTATTAGATTAAAAAAAGAATAAGTGACTTTAATTTGTCAGAATGAGTTATACAAATTGTGTGCTTTTTAAAATTTTTATTTAATTTTTTTAATTTTTTATTTTTTGAGACAGAGTCTCTGCCGCCCAGGCTGGGCACAGTGGTGTGATCTCGGCTCACTGCAACCTCCACCTCCCGGGTTCAAGCGATTCTCCTGCCTCAGCCTCCTCAGTAGCTGGGATTACAGGCAAGTGCAACCACGCCTGGCTAATTTTTTTGTATATATATATATATATTTTTTAGTAGAGACGGGGTTTCACCATGTTGGTCAGGCTGATCTCGAACTCCTGATCTCATGATCCGCCCAGCCTCCCAAAAGTGCTGGGATTACAGGCGTGAGCCACTGCACCCGGCCTTATTTTATTCTTTTTTAATTGAGAAAAATTGCACGTATTCATGGGATACATAGTGATGTTTCTATGCATATAGTGTATAATTATCAGATCCTTATAACGTGTAATGATCAATGTATAATTAATGATCAGATCCATATAACCTATAATGAGATGATTAATAGCACATCCATCATGTCAAACAGCCCTTCCTTCCTTCCTTCCTTCCTTCCTTCCTTCCGTTCTCTCTCTCTCTCTCCTTTCTTTCTTTCTCTCTCTCTCTTTTTCTTTTTCTGTCTCTCTCACTTTCTCTCTTTTGGTCTCTCTTTCTCTCTCTCTTTCTTTCTGTCTTTCTTTCTTGTCTCACTCTCTCATCCAGGCTGTAGTGCAATGGTGTGGTCTTGGCTCACTGCAACCTCCACATCCAGGGTTGAAGCAATTCTCCTGCCTTAGCCTACCAAGTAGCTGGGATTACAGGCACATGCTACCACAGCCAGCTGATTTTTGTATTTTTAGTAGAGACAGGGTTTTGCCATGTTGGCCAGGCTGGTCTGGAACTCCTGACCTCAGGTGATCCACCTGCCTCGGCCTCCCAAAGTGCTGTGATTACAGGCGTGAGCTACCATGCCCGTCATTTCTTTGTGTAGGGAACATTTAATATCCTCCTTCCAACTATTTGAAACTGTAGAACGTACTATTGATAACTATCATCATTCTACAGGGCTTTAGAACACTGGAATTTATTCCACCTGTCTAGCTGTAATTTTGTATGCTTTAATAATTGTTTTCATATGGACATAATAGCTCTCCGGGAAGAAAAAAATATAAAACAATAAATGTCACTCAGAACAGTAATCAGTAATGCTGTCAAAACTTTATTCAGGCTGTGTGTGGTGGCTCATGCCTGTAATCCCAGCACTTTAGGAGGACGAGGCGGGCGGATCATTTGAGGTCAGGAGTTCGAGACCAGCTTGGCCAACATAGTGAAACCCTGTCTCTACTAAAAATATAAAAAAAATTAGCCAGGCCTGGTAGCAAGTGCCTGTCATCCCAGCTACTCAGGAGGCTGAGGCACGAGAGTCACTTGAATCTGGGAGGCGGAGGTTGCAGTGAGCTGAGATCGCGCCATTGCACTCCAGCCACTGCACTCCAGAGACAGACTGTCTCTCTCTCTCTCTCTCTTTTTTTTTTAATTTTTAAAAGGCAGGCAGATCACCTGAGGTCAGGAGTTCGAGACTAGCCTGGCCAACATGATGAAACCCCGTGTCTACTAAAATACAAAAATTAGCCAGGCATGGTGGCAGATGCCTGTAATCCCAGCTACTCAGGAGGCTGAGGCAGGAGAATCGCTTGAACCCAGGAGGCGGAGGTTGAAGTGAGCCGAGAACACGCCACTGCACTCCAGCCTGGGCAACAAGAGCGAAACTCTGTCTCAATAAAACAAACAAACGATCAAAACCCCCCAAAACACAAGGATGATGGGGTTTGTCAAGACAAGGACCCCCTGTGTCTTTCTGTCTTTGGACTTGAGGAAATAGTCCCCCGCAACCTCTAAAAGTCAATACATTTGATGTTTTCAAGGGTAGGTGGTAATCTTGCTATAATCACTGACTTCAGAGCCATCCTTCCTTCCTCGGTTTGGAGTATGGGGGTAGGGAAAATAGCACCCATGACGATGGCCACATCCTAATTCCTGGATCCCTGCACCTGTGAACATGTGACCTCACATGGCAAAGTGAATGTTGCAGGTGCGATGAAGCTAAGGATCTGGAGATGGGACACGATCCTGCATATTGGGTGAGCCCAGTGTCTTCACAGGGTCCTTAGAAGAGGAGGTAGCATGGTCAGAGGCAGAGAGATTGGAAGAGGCTCTGCAGCTGGCTTTCAAGATGCAGAGAGGGACCGTGCATGAAGCATTGCCAGGTAGATTTTGCTGGACTATAGTTCAATCCACTTCAATTCCATCCGGTTCCTTCTGAAAGCTCTAGAGGAAGGTCCATCGTGCCTCTCCCAGCTCCTGGGGGCTCCAGGCGTCCCTGGGCTTCTGGCCGCATCACTGCAGTCTCTGCTTCCGTCTCCACGTGGCCTTCTCCTCTGTGTCTGTGTCTCCTCTTCTGTCTCTCTCTTTTTTTTTTTTTGAGACAGAGTCTTGCTCTGTCGCCCAGGCTGGAGTGCAGTGGCGCGATCTCAGCTCATTGCAAGCTCCGCCTCCCGGGTTCACGCCATTCTCCTGCCTCAGCCTCCTAAGTAGCTGGGACTACAGGTGCCCACCACCATGCCCGGCTAATTTTTTTGTATTTTTTGTAGAGACGGGGTTTCACCGTGTTAGCCAGGATGATCTCAATCTCCTGACCTCGTGATCTGCCCACCTCGGCCTCCCAAAGTGCTGGGATTAGAGGCGTGAGCCACCGCCCCCGGCCTCCTCTTCTGTCTCTTGTGAGGACAGTGGTCATTAGATTTACGTCCACTGTCCTACAGGATGATCTCATCTCAAGGTCCTTGAATTAATTATGTGTGCAGACACTCTGTTTCCAAATAAAGTGTCACTGACAGGTACTAGGGGCTGAAGGCAACAGAAACTCATTCTCTCTCACTCTTGGAGACCAGAAGTCTCAGATCAACGTGTCTTAGGGCCGTGCTCCCTCCAGAGCTGTAGGGGAGGGTCCTTCCTGCTTCTCCCAGCTCCTGGGGGCTCCAGGCGTCCCTGGGCTTGTGGCCGCATTACTCCAGTCTCTGCGTCTGTCTCCACGTGGCCATCTCCTCTGTGTCCGTGTCTCCTCTTCTGTCTTTTATGAGGACCGTGGTCATTAGAGTTAGGGTCCACTGTTCTCCAGGATGATCTCATCTTGTGCTTCTTGAATTAATTATATCTGCAGAAACCGTATTTCCAAATAAAGTCTCACTGACAGGTACTAGGGGCTTGAAACAACAGAAACTCAGTCTCTCTTAGTCCTGTAGACCAGCTGTCTCAGGGCCACACTCCCTGTGGAGGCTCTAGGGGAGGGTCCTTCCTGCTTCTCCCAGCTCCTGGGGGTTCCAGGTGTCCCTGGGCTTGTGGCTGCATCACTCCAGTCTCTGCGTCCATCTCCACGTGGTTTTCTTCTCTGTGTCTGTGTCTCCTCTTGTGTCTCTTAGAAGGATGCCTGTCAGTGGATTTAGGACCCAAGTTAAATGCAAGATGATCATGTTTCAAGATCCTTAACTATATCACATGTAGAAAGACCCTACTTACAATTAAGGACACACTCTGAGGTTCTGGGTAGATGTGAATTTTTTTTTTTTGTAGGGTGAGCGGGGGCACGTTTTAACCCAGTACAGGGACCTAACCCAAGAGAGTGCCTTGATTAGGGAAGACAATGGGGTCATTTCATTCATAGAATCATGAATTGATGATTCCTCCTGTTTATCAAGCATTCTCTAAAATGTTCCCGGGCTGAGTGTGGAGCTCTGAGAACTCTTGAACAAACCTGTCCATGGCGGTTTCTGCCTTCTGTGCTTTATAATTTAGAGGAATTCGGCTGGGTGCGGTGGCTCACACCTGTAATCCCAGGACTTTGGGAGGCCGAGGCAGGCGGATCACCTGATGTCAGGAGTTCGAGACCAGCCTAACCAACATGGAGAAACCCCATCTCTACTGAAAATACAAAATTAGCCAGGGGTGGTGGTGGGCGCCTGTAATTACAGCTACTCAGGAGGCTGAGGCAGGAGAATCGGCAGGCAGATCACGAGGTCAGGAGTTCGAGACCAGCCTGGCTAACCTGATGAAACTCCGTCTCTACTGAAAATGCAAAAATTATCTGGGCGTGGTGGTGCGCACCTGTAATCCCAGCTACTCAGGAGACTGAGGCAGGAGAATCTCTTGAACCTGAGAGGCGGAGGTTGCAGTGAGCTGAGATTGTGCCACTGCACTCCAGCCTGGGCGACAGAGCAAGACTCCTTCTCAGAAAACAAACAAAAAACCAAACCAAAACAACAACAAAAACAAAAACAAAAAAACCCACAAAGGTATGAAGGGGAGAGGGGCATTCCTGGGTGTAATATTCTCAATGAACACCAGGTGGCGGTGGTGAGGCACCAGCCACACAAGGCGTCTTGAAGCGTGAACTGCCTGAAACGGTGACTTTTGTGTCCACAGTACCTGGTATGTGGTCAAACGCTGGGCTACATGGTGCTGTGAAGGTATCTTTCAGATGAGATGCACATTTTGTTCAGAGTTTGAATGAAGCCGGTGACCACGCACAATGAGGGTGGGCCTCGTCCGATCAGTTGAAGGTCTTAAGAGCAAAGACCAGTATTTTCCAAGGACAAAAGAATTCTGCCTCCCAGGATTCAGGTTCCAGCTGCAGCATTAACTCTTCCCGGGGTCTGCAGCCTGCTGGTCTACCTGAAGAATTTAGTGTTTCCCCTTCAGAATCATTGAGCCAATTCCTTAAAATCTTCCTTGCTTAGATATCTATATGCACATGCATAAAACCAACATATTCCTCCCTCATAGCCAATTCCTTAAAA
>NW_026652321.1:645309-659265 GCF_009828535.3 Hylobates moloch
ATTGGGGGTGGCACTGGCACTTAAAGCCAAGATAAGGGAGGTGGGAACTCTGAGCTTTGGCCATCATGCTTTGTTCTAAATTTCTTCCTGAGGCCGGGTGTGGTGGCTCACGCCTGTCATCCCAGCACTTTGGGAGGCCGAGGCGGGCGGATCACGAGGTCAGGAGATCAAGACCATCCTGGCTAACGTGGTGAAACCCAGTCTCTACTAAAAATGCAAAAAAAATTGGGTGGGCGTGGTGGCAGGTGCCTGTAGTCCCAACTACTCGGGAGGCTGAGGCAGGAGAATGGCGTGAACCCAGGAGGTGGAGCTTGCAGTGAGCCGAGATTACACCACTCCAGTCCATCCTGGATGACAGAGCAAGACTCCATCTCAAAAAAAATTAAAAAAATAAATTTCTTCCTGAGGGTCCTGCAGAGAGTCACCCCACAAGCCAGTTAACAGTTATGCTGACCCTAGATTTCTAAATGTCTTCCCTTCCTTAACCAATTACAAATCAGAAACATCTTTGAATCTACCTATGACCCATAAGCCCTCACTTCAAGACATCTCACCATTTTAGATCTAAACGGATGTATCACTCGCATGTATTTGCAAACCAAAAGGCCTCTGAGACAGGTCTTAATCAATGTAGAGGTTTATTTTGCTGAGGTTAAGGACCGTGGTCCATGACACAGCCTTAGAAGGTTCTGAGAACATGGGTCCAGTGTGGTTGGGTTACAGCTTAGTTTCTTTTTTTGGTTTTTTTTTTTTTTTTGAAACGGAATCTTGCTCTGTCGCCCAGGCTGGAGTGCAGTGGTGCAATCTCAGCTCACTGCAACCTTCACCTTCTGGATTCACACCATTCTCCTGCCTCGGCCTCCCGAGTAGCTGGGACTACAGGTGCCCACCGCCACACCTGGCTAATTTTTGTATTTTTAGTACAGACAGGGTTTCACCATGTTAGCCAGGATGGTCTCAATCTCTTGACCTCGTGATTCGCCCGCCTCGGCCACCCAAAGTGCCGGGATTACAGGTGTGAGTCACTGTGCCCAGCCTATAGCTTAGTTTTATACCTTTTAGGGAGACAGAAGTTACAGGCAAACACATAAATGAGCACATGGAAGGGACACATTGGTTTAGCCCCAAAAGAGGGGGTAGCCTTCCAGGTTATAGGTGAATTTAAAGACTTCTTTGGCCAGGAATGGTGGTTCACACCTGTAATCCCAGCACTTTGGGAGGCCAAGTCAGGCGGATCAATTGAGGCCAGGAGTTTGAGACCAGCCTGGACAACATAGCAAAACCCTGTCTCCACTAAAAATGCAAAAAAAAATTAGCTGGATATGGTGGTACATGCTTGTAATCCCAGTTACTTGGGAGGCTGAGGCTTGAGAATCCCTTGAACCCGGGAGGGGAGGGTTGCAGTGAGCCAATATTGCACCACTGCACTCCAGCCTGGGTGACAGAGCTAGACTCCTTTTTTTTTTTTTTTTTTGGAGACAGACTTCTTGACTGGCAATTGGTTGAAAGGGTCAAGCTCTCCCTGAAGAGTTTGAAATCAGTGGAGAGAAATGCTTGGGTTTAGATAAAGGGGGCTGCAGAAGCCAAGGTTTTTGTTATGTAGACGAAGCCTCCAGATAGCAGGCTACAGAGGGAATGGATGGTGAACACGTCCTATTGGGCGTTAACAGGTGTCAGAATCTCCAGAAAGGACCTCGTACATCTCTACACAAGAGATGGCTTCGCAGGGCCATTCTAAAATATGTCTAAGAAGTCTATTTTGGGGTCAAATACTTTGATTCCTCCAGGGCCTGCTATCTGTCATGTAACGCTCTACCAGAGTCAAGTTGGAGTTTGGGATCTCATTGCACAAAAAGTCTGGTCCATCTTAAACTCTGTTTTAATGTTAATGCTGGTCACTGGTACCTAAACTTCCCAGGGAGGCAGGTCCAACCCCCAGTTCCTGTCATGGCCTGAACTAGCTTCTCAGGTTGCTTTGAGAACCCCTTGGCCAACAGGGGATCCGTTCAATCCGTCGGAAATGTTAGAAGTATATATATATATATATTTTTGAGATGGAGTCTCCCTTTATTGTCCAGGCTGGAGTAGAGTGGCACGATCTCGGCTCACTGCAACCTCCGTGTCCCAGGTTCAAGTGATTCTTTTGCCTCAGCCTCCTGAGTAGCTGGGATTACAGGCACGTGCCACCTTGCCTGGCTAATTTTTGTGTTTTTAGTAGAGACCAGGTTTCACCACATTGGCCAAGCTGGTCTCGAACTCCTGACCTTGTGATACACCCCCTGCAAAGTGATCGGCCTCCCAAAGTGCTGGGATTACAGGCGTGAGCCACCGTGGCCAGCCACTGGGGTTACAGGCACACGCCACCTCATCCAGCTAATTTTTGTATTTTTAGTAGAGACAGGGTTTCACCATCTTGGCCAGGCTGGTCTCAAACTCCTGACCTCAGGTGATCCACCCACCTCAGCCTCCCAAAGTGCTGGGATTACAGGCGTGAGCCCCCGTGCCTGGCTAGAATTGTATTTTTTAATTTGAGGTGTGTGTGTGTGTGTGTGTGTGTGTGTGTGTGTGTGTGTGTGTGTGTGTGTGTCAGGATCCCTCTGTGGCCCAGGCTGGAATAGTGCGGTGGCAGGATCTCGGCTCACTGCAACCTCTGCCTCCTGGGTTCAAGCGATTCTCCTGCCTCAGCCTCCTGATTAGCTGGGATTACAGGCGTGTGCCACCATGCTCGGCTAATTTTTGTATTTTTATTAAAGATTGAGTTTCACCATGTTGGCCAGGCTGGTCTTGAACTCCTGACCTCAGGTGATCTGCCTGCCTCGGCCTCCCAAAGTGCTGGGATTACAGGCGTGAGCCCCTGCACCCAGCCTATTCTTTAAATTTTGTGTCTGTGTGTGTGTGTGATCTTGGAGTCTTGCTCTGTTGCCCAGGCTGGAATAGTGCAGTGGCACGATCTCGGCTCACTGCGACCTCTGCCTCCTGGGTTCAAGTGATTCTCCTGCCTCAGCCTCCTGATTAGCTGGGATTACAGGTGTGCGTCACCATGCCTGGCTAATTTTTGTCTTTTTAGTAAAGACAGAGTTTCAGCATGTTGGCCAGGCTGGTCTCGAACCTCGGACCTCAGGTGATCTGCCTGCCTCGGCCTCCCAAAGTGCTGGGATTACAGGCATGAGCCACTGCACCGGGCCGACCCGTGCATTTTTTTTTTTTCTGACTACATATCCTTGACCCCCTAGGGACACAGTTAATGCTGTACAGTTAACTTTCCTTCTCCAAAGCTCTTGGCAGAATTCAGGTAACTTATTTTATCCTAATGAAATAGAAAACAAAGGGCCCTTTGATGTTTGTATTGATCCTGTCTCCCAGCGGAGACAAATCACAAGGAAAACAAAAAGCAAAAATATTTACCCTTTAGGGTTCCCTTCATGTATCACAAACAGTGAGCTGCAGGGAAGCTCACATAAATGTAATTTAGAAAAGCTTTCTGTGGCCAGGCGCAGTGGCTCATGCCTGTAGTCCCAGCATTTTGGGAGGCTGAGGGAGGCGGATCACAAGATAGGAGATCGAGACCAGCCTGACCAACATGGTGAAACCCCGTCTCTACTAAAAATACAAAAAAATTAGCCAGGCATGGTGGTGGGCGCCTGTAGTCCCAGCTACTCGGGAGGCTGAGGCAGGAGAATGGCGTGAACCCGGGAGGCGGAGCTTGCAGTGAGCCGAGATCGCACCACTGCACTCCAGTCTGGGCAACAGAGCAAGACTCCGTCTCAAAAAAAAAAAAAGGGTCCGTCTCCAGACCCCAAGAGAGGGTTCTTGGACCTCAGGCAAGAAAGAATTTGGGGCAAGTCCACAGAGTAGAGTGAAAGCAAGTTTATTAAGAAAGTAAAGGAATAGGCTGGGTGCAGTGGCTTATGCCTGTAATCCCAACATTTTGGGAGGCCAAGGCGGGTAGATCACTTGAGGCCAAGAGTTCGAGACCAGCCTGACCAACATGGTGAAACCCTGTCTCTATTAAAAATATACAATCAGCCAGGTGTGGTGGCACATGCCTGCAATCCCAGCTACTTGGGAGGCTAAGGCAGGAGAATTGCTCGAATCCAGGAGGTGGAGGTTGCAGTGAGCCACGATGGTGCCACTGCACTCCAGCCTGGGCAACAAGAGTGAATCTCCATCTCAAAAAAAAAAAAAGTAAAGAAATAAAGAATAGCTACTCCATCACAGAGCAGCCCTGAGGGCTGCTGGTTGGTTATTTTTGTGGTTTCTTGATGATATGCTAAACAAGGTGGATTATTGATGAGTTTTTCTGCACAGTGGAGATTTCCCAGCGTGAAGGGTTCCTCCCCCTTTTAGACCGTATAGGGTAACTTTGAGTCATGGCCATGGCATTTGTAAACTGTCCTGGCGCTGGTGGGAGTGTCTTTGAGCATGCTAACACATTATAATTAGTGTATAAAGAGCAGTGAGGATGACCAGAGGTTGCTCTCTTTGCCATCTTGGATTTGGTGGGATTTGGCCAGCTTCTTTACTGCAGACTGTTTTATCAGCAGGGTCTTTATGACCTGTGTCTTGTGCCGACCTCCTGTCTCATCCTGTGACTTAAAATGCCTAACCTCCTGGGAAATGCAGCCCAGTCAGTCTCAGTCTCATTTTACCCAGCTCCCTATTCAAGATACATTCACTCTGGTTCCAACGCCTCTGACACTAGGTTCCAGGGATTAGGGCATGAACATATTGTTTTCATGACCCTATCTAGCCCACCATAGTAAGGAAATACTGAACAAACACCATGCTTATTAAATTTCCAGGCAGGTGCCTCTATATCCCAGCTTCATTCTTGTGTTCTTTTCTTCACAAGTATTTTCAGAGCTGCCCTTGGCCATCTGCAAGGTGCACGGTGAAAGAAACGGATGCTGGCTCTCAGCACACACTTCCTTCCCTGACAGTTTCTCACCTAGTAGCTATTTTGGCTTCCCAAGGGAAATCTTGTTCTTTGCCCTTGTGGACTTACTGAAAATCAGCTCATCATGAGGAAGATTAATCAAAGACATACAATTTGTTTTTAACTGCGAGCATGAGGAGAATCACAGAGGGTGGACTCAATATCCCAATGGGGGCAAAATTCTTCTGTAACCTCCTTTCAGATGGCAAGAGGGGACATGGGGAGTGTAGGTAATTCTGTTGAGTGGTAATAAGCGATGGCTAGGAAGATTGAATGGATACTTGGGAGAATGAATAGGGGAAGAAACAGATTGACTTATTAATGGCTCTCTTTGGAAATTAAATACTCCTTGGAGACCAGTCATTACTTTGTAAAAAGGTCTCCTCGAGCAGGCTTACATCTTAGCATTCTTTCCTGTAATCAAGAAGAAGAGCCCAGGAAGGGAGTGAAAGTGAATTGTAATAATCCCCACATGTTAAGGGAGGGACGCTGTGGGAGGTCATTTAATGATGGGGGCAGGTGCTTCCTGTGTTGTTTTTGTGATAGTGATTATCTCAGGATCTGATGGTTTTATAAAGGCAGGTTCTGCTGCACATGCCCTCTTGCCTGCTGCCATGGAAGATGTGCTTTTTCTCCTCCTTTGCCTTCCGCCATGATTGTGAGGCCTCCCCAGCCATGTGGAACTGTGAGTCCATTAAACCTGTTTCCTTTATACATTACCTAGTCTTGGGTATGTCTTCATTAGCAGCGTGAGAACAGACTAATACAGAAAGGAAAAAAAAAAAGTGTTTTACTTGGTGGATGTCTCTGGTTTTTATGTCAATAGGGGAAAAGTCCCTTCTAAGGTCTTTTAATCTCTAAGGGTTTTTAATTTAAAATATTCGTTTTACAAAGGAGCCGTATTTTGGGGTGAAATTCTCTGTATAGAGCCGGTAATTCATCACAGAAGAGATAATTCTGTTTTACCAGAGACTGACCAAGAGCCATGTTGATCTTGTGTATTTGGGGGATTACTCTTTGCTCAGCTGATGTTGAAGGAAGGCAATGGCTTTGGGAAAAAGTTCAATATGTATCCGTGAAACTGCTAACCTTTGGGAGTTACCGTAGTTTGGATATGGGTTATTTGCTCCCACCAAATGTCATGTTGAAATTTGATCTCCAGTGTTGGAGGTGGGGGTAGTGGGAGATGTTTGGGTCCTGGGGGTGATGCCCTCCCTCAGGGCTAAGTTCTCACGTTATTGATTCCCTCAAGAGATGCTTGTCAGAAGAGTCTGGCACCTCCAACCCATCTCTCTCTCTTCCTGTGTCTCTGTGTGATCTCTACACACTGGCTCCCCTCTGCCTTCCATCATGAGTGGAAGCTCCTTGAGGTCCTCAAGGTCCTTCTTGAGAAAATGCTGGTGCCATGCTTCTTGTACAGCCTACAGAACTGAGAGCCAAATGAACTACTTTTCTTTATAAAATACCAGCCTCAGGTGTTCCTTTCCAGCAACATAAAACAGACTAAGACAGCACCCCATACTCATAGCTACCTTTTCATGTATGACTGAAATGAGACGAGGAGGACACAGACACACACAGATGGACGACCCTGTGAGTTCTCAGGGAGAAGATGGCATCTACAAGCCAAGGAGAGAGGCTGCAGGAGGAAGCAGCCCTGCAATGCCTTGATCTCAGACTTCCAGCCTCCAGGATTCTGGGAAATAAATATCTATTGTTTAAACCACCTAGTCTGTGGTCCTTTGTAATGGCAGCCTTAGCCAACTAATATACTCCTCAAAAGCCTGACACATATGCTCATTTGGAAATTTGGAAGGTGTGCTTGGAAATGACATGATTGAAAGTCTACCAGGCATTTCACCTCAATCCTCCCGTCATCCTCTCCAAACCTCCGGGATGGCTTGCCTTTCTCTCTTGTAAAAATCACTTCTCCCTTCTGACCACATAAATATTCCAGACAACAGACTCTTCCGAAACAAGTGCTCACACTTGGTTCTCTGTTAACTCTTCCTAAAGACACCAGATACTGGGGGAGAGATTGGGGCTGGAGGGGCGACTGACCGACAAAACCCAGACTGCAGGGTAGGGAGAGGGGAGCAGAGACATGTCGGATGAGTTTTACAGGTTTTCTGAAGCAACAGCTCTTACTGTAGGCTCCTGGGGTTGCTAACTGCCTGTTATGGGCCAAATTATGTCCCTCTCCAGTTTCATACATGGAAGTCTTGATCCTCAGGACTTCAGACTGTGACTGTGTTTGGAGATGGGGTCTTTAAAGAGGTGATTAAGGCACAATGAGGTTATTAGGGTGAGCCCTGCTCCTATAGGAATGGTGTCTTTACAAGAAATGGAGATGAGGACACAGACACACACAGAGGGATGACCCTGTGAGGACACAGGGAGAAGACGGCGTCTACAAGCCCAGGAGAGAGGCCTCAGGAGGAACCAGCCTGCCCACACCTGGATCTCAGACTTCCAGCCTCCAGGACTGTGGGAGAATCAATGTCTGTTGTTTATAAGCCTCCCAGCCTATGGTATTCTGCGATAGCAGCCTGAGATGGACTAAGACATCTCATAAGAAGAGGAGATGAGGACACAGACACAGACAGAGGGACGACCCTGTGAGGACACAGGGAGAAGACGACGTCTCCAAGCCCAGGAGAGACGCCTCGGGAGGAACCAGCCCTGCCCACACCTTGATCTCAGACTTCCAGCCTCCAAGACTTTGGGAAATAAATATATATTGGTTAAGCCACCCAGTCTGTGGCCATTTGTTATGGCGGCCTTAGCCAAGTAATATACTCCTCAAATCCTGGCAAATATGCTCAACTGGAGATTTGGGGGGTGTGGTTGGAAACTCAGGCCCCAAAAAATTTCCATTTCTATTGGAAGGATGATTCAGACTGCAGATTTGTAATATACCTGCTGATCTATCTCCTAAAGGAAACACATCATTCCCAAGCAGTTGTCTTTGTGTGAAGATCCATTTTGCAACCATCCATACATAATGTGTGAGGCCTTTTTACGAGGCTGGTTTAATTAAAAATTCACATCCTCCTGACATCTTAAATATAAGAGCATTAGGATATGCGGCTTTAACAGTTTGCAGTGGCTGGGATTTTGAGGAGGGATGTTTTGTCCTTAGCTTGGGAAAATAGGTTCTGTTGACATCTGTTCAGCTTAGCTATTATTGTTCCTTTTTGTTACAGAAGTATAATGGGGAATTTTTTAGAAGCACATCTATTACATTTGATGTTGTGTCATATACGGAACGGAATGTTTTTATTCCCGCAAACCCTATAAAAGCCAGTGATGCATTTTCACAGCCCTCTCCTGGCAGAAAACTGCCCTTGAAATTTCTGGATCAAGAACATATTATTTTCTGATGGCTTTTTTTATTTCTGGTGATTTCTCTCAAAAGCTTCAACTTTTCCCCTCCTGTTAGAATACAGGTGAGTAGTAAAGTACTAACCATTTTTTATTTTCTTCTTACAGTAGATTTTTTTAAATCACTTACAAATATAGGTGCCCCTGGCTTCAGAGAATCACACTTTTCCATGCCACTAAATTCAGACACCGCCACGGACTGCGAATTTGAGCAGAAGTGAGGTGTGTCACTTCCTATCAGAAGCCTGGGTCATGGTTGCACTTGGAGAACAAAATTTTTTGAAAATATTTAAGTTCTGGGATACATCTGCAGAACGTGCAGGTTTGTTACACAGGTATACATGTGCCATGATGGTTTGCTGCACCCATCAACCCATCATCTAGGTTTTAAGCCCCACATGCGTTAGGTATTTGTCCTAATGTTCTCCCTCCCCTCACCCTCAACCGCCTGACAGGCCCCACTGTGTGATGTTCCCCTCCCTGTGTCCATGTGTTCTCATTGTTCAACTCCCACTTATGAGTGAGAACATGCGGTGTTTGGTTTTTCTGCTCCTGTGTTAGTTTACTGAGAATGATGGCTTCCAGCTTCATCCATGTCCCTGCAAAGGACATGAACTCATCCTTTTTTATAGCTGCATAGTAATTCATGGTATATATGTGCCACATTTTCTTTATCCAGTCTATCACTGATGGGCATTTGGATTGGTTCCATGTCTTTGCTATTGTAAATAGTGCTGCAATAAACATATGTGTGCATGTGTCTTTATGGTAGAATGATTTACAATACTTTGGGTATATGCCCAGTAATGGGATTGCTGGGTCAAATGGCATTTCTGGTTCTAGATCCTTGAAGAATTGCCCCACTGTCTTCCACAATGGTTGAACTAATTTACACTCAACAGTGTAAAAGCATTTCTATTTGGAGAACATCTTTTATTCTCTCTCTCCCTCCCTGACACTGGAACTATTCCAGAACAGGGCTGCTTTATCGCCCTGGGTCCTCCTTGTCTTAAGATGACAAACAGTGAAGCCCCCATTGGTGGGCAGGTAGTATGGGTGAGAAACAGACTTTGGTGATGTTAGCTGCTGAGACTCTGGGGTTGTTTGTTATAGCAGCATTACCTGGTCTGTCCTGACTAATACACGTATCAATGATTTGCTTTTCATCGAATTACTTTGTTCAGCTGTGTGCTAATAGAATGAAAACGCTTCTTTGTGCAAAAAACACTAGCTAATAATATAGACCCTTAGTTCCACCAGCATTTTCTACCTTGTATTCCTTGGTGCAAGGACTTCTTAACAAATTATTTGGCACCTGCACAAGGGTGTTCATATAAAGAGGCAGCAGCTTAATTTTGCTTGTTTCCTAAGCCATCTGTTCAGGGTGGTCTAGACACAGAGTGGACAGATGAAGGATAATGACCCAATGAAGACATTTTCCAGGACGTGTACCCTGGCTGTGCTGTGGGGGTGACCACATTTAAAGTCTAGTAAGGTTAAAGATCAGAGCTGAATACTCCTGAAACTTGAGCGTCCTAAAAATTCCTTGTTAAAGGTATCCCATGGAGAGATCCAAGGTCTCACTACACGATTTGAAAATGGTCTTATTTGGAGGGATCAGATTAATCAGCTCACAACAAGATGCTTGTATACTTGTGGTATTGAGATCTCAGTGACAGATACCTTTTTGTTTTTTCTTTGAGACAGAGTCTTGCTCTGCTACCCATGCTGGAGTGCGGTGGCAATCATATAGCTCACAGCCCCCTTGAACTCCTGGGCTCAAGATATCCCCTCAACTCAGCTTTCTGAGTAGCCAGAGCCACAGGCCTGTGCCACCACAGTTGGCTAATATTGTAATGGTGAGACCTTCACCTGTACAAAAAATAAAAAATAGCCAGGTGTGATGGTGCACACTTGTAGTCCCAGCTCTTTGCAACCTCTGCCTCCCGGGTTCAAGAGATTCTCCTGCCCCAGTCTCTCGAGTTGCTAGGACTACAGGCACCCACCACCACGTCTGGCTAATTTTTGTATTTTTTTTTTTTTTTTTTAACAGTGACGGGATTTCACCATGTTGGCTGGTGTTGAACTCCTGACCTCAAGTGATCCACCCACCTCGGCCTCCTAAAGTGCTGGGATTACAGGTATGAAACACTGTGCCTGGCTGTAAAATGTTTCTTATTGGACCTAAAAGGGTGCCTGGCTCTTAGTTGATTATCTGCTGGTTCTGGAAAGGAAGGAAGGAGAAAAAAAAAAAAAAAAAGGCAGGGGAAAGAGGATTCTCTATATATAGAATGTGGATTTTTCCTGCAAGGGACGGCTTTGTAGGGCCATTTCAAGATATGGCAGAGATACGTGTGCATGTGTCTTTATAGCAGCATGATTTATAATCCTTTGGGTATATACCCAGCAATGAGATGGCTGGGTCAAATGGTATTTCTAGTTCTAGATCCCTGAGGAATCGCCACAAGGTGGGAGGATTGCTTGAGCCTAGGAATTTGAGGCTACAGGGAGCCATGATTGCACCACTGCACTCCAGCCCGAGCAACACAGTGATGTTGCCCAGGCTGGCCTTGAACTCCTGACCTCAAGCACTCCTCCCACCTTGGCCTCCCAAATTGCTGGGATTACAGGTGCGGGCCACCGCACTCAGCCAGTGTTGAATACTTTCTGATGGCAGGTTGAGAAGACATAACGGGTAGAAGAAATAAGTTCCTAGGGCCAACCACATGGGGGCAGACTTTGTTGGGGCACCATGGCAACAGTTCCCAGTGGCAGGACCTGACGTTTCAGGAGCTAGGGAGAAGGGAGGCCATGGAATACAGGTTGAGGCACGGTAAGGACAGTCCCAAATGTTGCCTATCCTGGTTTTGTTCAGCAGAAGTCTCAGTTGTTGATTCCTTTTGTGGGCTGAAGGTATAATTTGGCTTTTTCTGCCCAGTATGATGTTTGTGAGATTCATCCATATCATCCAGATGCAGGAGCCTCCTGGATTTTACAACTCAGGGTACCTTGGGGAACTGGAGGCAGAGCTTACTCTTGTTAATAACTAAAATAATAACAGTGATAGTTGACATTTACCCAGCTCTTGCAGTGTCTAAGGGGCTATCCCAAGAGCTTCCTTTATGTGCGTTGCCTCGTTTAATTTTACAGCCTTCTCATCATGGTTACACCATTATTATCTGAAGTTGCAAGTGCACAAACTGAGACCTAGAGGGTTTCAGGACTAGCTGTGCATGCCTGGAAAAGTTTATGACAGTGCTGGGTTTCCAGCTTCATTCAGTGTGGCTGAGAGCTTGTAACCACCAGGCTTCTGCCCACAGGAAGCAAGCAGGATGAGGATGGACTGGGTTCCTGGTAATCTTGATTCTGACTCTTTTATAGTAATTAGACACACATCTAGCTGAGGTGCCATCAGCCCTGTTGTTTCCTGAGGTAGCTTTGAAGCTGATGGTAGGGTCGGCTTTTCAACTGTGCCTTTGCAGCCCTTGGAATAAATTGCATTGTAGGAAGCACTGAGTCACCATCTTCAAAGCAGGCAGCAAAGACCTTCAGAGCTGCTCCAGGGAACACAGACAGCTCAGCTAAGTTTACCTTCTGGAAATGTCAGATTTGGGGGTTCATTGCATTTGTCAGGGGAGCAACGTGCCTCTGTTTGACATCGCCTCACCCTGCCGTGCAGCTATGCTTCTCTTCTCTGCTCCTGAAGGTCTCAGAGAGCCAGGCTGCAGTCCAAGTGTCACCCCTTAATTTCAGCAGGCAGGCTGTTCTCCCGTGTCAGGGAACAACCTGAGTTTCAGAAGTGTCAATTTTGTGCTGCCAAGGAAGAATTTAGGCTTAGGCAATTGTAAGGTCATAGCAGATGCAAGCCCCAAATTTAGTTCCGAATCGTGTTTTAATTATGATTTCAGGCAAATGCAACACATTGAAATATGTGACAAGCATAAATGTAGTCACACCACCTACATTGGGGAATGACTTGTCCTGCAGCATTTTGGGGTGGGGAAGAGGGAAATTCCCAACATTGTGTTAAAATATCCTACATAAGAATATAGAATTAATCAACTGAAATACTAGATTTGTCTTGTTTTTACTCCAAAGACTAGACATACTCATGACACAAGAGTCACATAGTCTACTTTTGAGACTTAAAGAGAGAAACTAGGAGCTCAGAAAGCAGACTTTGATTGGTGTTAAGCACTGGGTAAGTGGGAAGAACAGGGAGAAGAATGAGTTTCTATCCTTCATCCGTCTTTGTTCTGCTGCCTGTAAGCCCAGTTCATCTGTTGTCGTTTTTTTCCCAAGTGGATCCAGTACAGAATGCAGCATCTACTAACCACAGGCACTGGATGTGACTATGCGTTGGTGAGCTTTCTTTTTGGGAAAACATGAAGAAATCACAGGCATTATTACTGCGTCTGCGAGTGTTGCTGGCAGTCCTGGCAATGAGACCCTTCACTCTCTTGGGAGATCACAGTGGTCTCTGTTTTAATTCGCTTAATTGTGCACTAAGGCTTATCTTTTCCTTGCTGGTGCTTGCCCTTAGTTTATCATGCGAGGCAATTAAGATTCATTGGTTGGCCCCGGGTGCAGTGGCTCACGCCTATAATCACAGTACTTTGGGAGGCTGAGGCAGGCGGATCACGAGATCAGGAGATCGAGACTATCCTGGCTAACACGGTGAAACCCCGTCTCTACTAAAAATACAAAAATTACCTGGGCGTGGTGGCAGGAGCCTGTAGTCCCAGCTACTCTGGAGACTGAGGCAGGAGAATGGCGTGAACCGGGGAGGCAGAGCTTGCAGTGAGCTAAGATCGCACCACTGCACTCCAGCCTGGGCAACAGAGCAAGACTCCATCTTGAAAAAAAAAAAAAAAAATTCATAGGTAAGGAATGCGTGGAGGGCTCTTTTATAACGTATCAATGCATAGCATAGATGGAAAGCATTCTTAGATCAAAAGAGCATGCCCAGGTTATTTCCCCAAATGAAACTAGCCATAAACAGACTGAGGTCCAGATGGCAACTCACCACTAGCAGCTCCCTGGAGAGCTCCACACACGCCTGCTGACAGACAGTCACCGTCCCCCTGCTGCCATCACGGTCTTCTGACGCTGCTGGTAGTTTTGATCATTTTCATACTTCATGCAAATACATCATAGAGTGGGTGATTTTGGGAATTGAGGGTATAATTCAGCCTTTTCTGCCTAATACGATATTTGCGAGATTCATCCATGTCATGGTGTTTCAATATAGCTGTTTCATTGTCAATGATGTTTAGCATTTTCTTGGGTCAACACATCGCGACTTATTTATCCACTCTGCTGCTGATGGGCATTTCAGAAGTTTCCCATTCGCAGATACTGTCAATCAGGTACCTGGGAGCACTCTCGTCCATAGCATTTGTGACGTATGTGTGGCTGTTGCTAGGGAGTTTCTACCCAGGGGTGGACTTAGTGCACCATGGTCTGGAGGACTATTTTGAAAAGAATGCTGTAAATTCGGTGAAAAGAGGGAATGACTGATGACAAAAATCCTCCTACAGCAAAGAAGGTGGTAGTGGGCAGAATGTTCTACAGAGATCATCTCACTCTTCGTGCACATCCCCACTAAACTTAGGAGAAACTTAAAGGGAAGAAAT
>NW_026652321.1:659275-663100 GCF_009828535.3 Hylobates moloch
TGAGGGCAGAGCCTCATCTAAACACTCTTACCTTGGGGACCCAGCCTCAACACGACTTTTGGTAAGGGCAAACCATATTCTAACCATAGCACTTACAAACCGTCTGCTTATGTTGAATTAAATTTAGGTGGTTGAATACACACTCAGAGCTGTGACTGTTTGGTTTGATTTATCTCAAAAAGCTCTCAAAGTCCTCATGCTCTACTGAGCCCTCTCTCTCAGTATAGGTGGCATTTGCTACATAGCTGGACACTGAAGTTGGCAGCTGAACTTGGCTAGCAACAGGAGAGAGACTGATGGGTTAGAGTCATTATAAATTAGTACTACTTTATATTTGTTAGAAAAAAATTGCAAAACTCAACTATTATTATTAATCTTATCATTATTTTGAGATGGGGTCCTGCTCTATCTCTCAGGCTGGAGTACAGTGGTGCAATCATAGCTCACTGAAGCCTCAAACTCCATACCGTAGCTCTGACAATACTGTAGCTCTGACCATAGCACAGCTCTGACTATACAACAGCTCTGACTTTACTGCAGATCTGAACATACTGCAGCTCTGATCATACTACAGCTCTGACCATAGCACAGCTCTGATTATACGCCAGCTCTGACTATGCTGCAGATCTGACTCTACTGTAGCTCTGACCATACGGTGGCTCTGACCATACGCCAGCTCTGACTGTGCTGTAGATCTGATTATACTGCAGCTCTGACCATAGCGTAGCCCTGACCATAGCATAGCTCTGACTATACGCCAGCTCTGACTGTGCTGTAGATCTGATTATACTGTAGCTCTGACCATAGCACAGGTCTGATTATACTACAGCTCCAACTTTACTGCAGATCTCTCCATACTACAGCTCTGGCCGTACTGCAGCTCTGACCATAGCACAGCTCCAACCATAGCACAGCTGTGACTATCGCCAGCTCTGACTTTACTGTAGATTGGCCTATGCTGCAGCTGAGACCATATTGCAGATCCTACCACAGCACAGCTCCGATCATACTGCAGCTCTGACCATACATCAGCTCTGACCATAGCACAGCTCTACCATTCTGCAGCTGTGACTATACTGCTGCTCTGACCATACCGCATCTCTGACTGTACGGCAGCTCTGACCATAGCACAGCTCTGACTATACCGCAACTCTGACCATAGCACAGATCTGGCCATAGCACAGCTCTGACTGTACTGTAGCTCTGACTATGCTGTAGATCTTACTATCCTGCAGCTCTAATCATACTACAGCTCTGACCATACCGCAGCTCTTACCATACTGCAGGTCTGATTGTGCCACAGCTCTGACCATGCCACAGCTCTGACCCTACTGTAGATCTGACTACACTTCAGCTGTCACCATATTGCAGTTCTGACCATACCCTAGATCTGACCATGCTTCAGCTTTGACCGTCCTGCAGCTCTGACCAGACCGCACGCAGTGCTGACCATACTGTAGATCTGACTATGCGGCAGTTCTAGCCATACTGCAACTGTTACCACACGGCAGGTGTGACCATACTGCAGCTCTGACCTCACTGCAGATCTGACTATGCTGCAGCTCTAATTATACTGCAACTGTTGCCACAAGGCAGGTGTGACCATACTGCAGCTCTGACCTCACTGCAGATCTGACTATGCTGCAGCTCTAATTATACTGTAGCTGTCGCCACACTGCAGGTGTGACCGTACTGCAGCTCTGACCTCACTGCAGATCTGACTATGCTGCAGCTCTGACGCTAGCACAGCTCTGATCATGCCGCAGGAAGTGAAGGAGACGAGAGACAGAACTAAGGCTACAATGCTGTTTGCATAGCTTGTTGGCACGGCTGCCAGGGATCTTGGATCCAAAGTTAGGAGTGCTGCTGCTGCTTCTCCCAGGGATGGGTCTGCCTCAGTATCCCTGCAGAGTTGGTCCTGGGGGGTGGGGCAGCCATGCACACGTGGTCTCTGTGGCCAGTGTTCCGGTGGGTTTCAGAGCAGCGGCTGAAACTGTCAATGAAACCCCCAATGTCTGACATCTCAGAAGGCTTCTGAGACCTCCCACATGGCAGCTTTTTTTTTTCTCTCTTTAAAATATAAACTTTTTTCATCCTTTACTAAGAAATAACCTTTCCCTATACACCTGTCCTCAGCAACATACACAGTACCCAATAATTACAAATGGTCAGTGCATCTGTGAAAAGATTATCAACATGCCAGATAATGAAAGAAATACAACATGAGAAAAAAGAGGCCATAGTTGCCCATACATTTGGCAAACATACAAAGAAAATTGACAATACTGACAGGTTTCAGGGTATAGGGCAAGAGGATTATCTGTCAAGGATGGAAACTGGTAACATCAACTCTAGATGGCCCATTTACACATTATTTGGAGAGATTAAAAAAGTACCCATCCATTGAACCAGCAATTCAATGTGTAGGAGTGTCGCCTACAGGTCGCAGGTGCACAAAGACTGTGTAAAGGGAATTGGCTGCAAAATGGTATTGATTTGCAAACCACTGGGAATGAATTGGAATCAATTTATACGTTTATGGTTAAGGGTTATGTACAGTTGTTGGTTGCCAGCAACAGAAATAGACTCTAGTTGATTGAAGAAAGTTAATAGATATCAGGCAGGTCAGATAAAGGTTGAGAAGATTAGGGAATTATAGGTAGAACGCCACGAAGGCTGGTGGATAAGAAGTTCTTGTGTATACACCATGTGTATACCCGCCATGCCCCACTTATACACAGCCTGCTTAGGACACAGCTTTGTTGAATTACCTGTAGACCACGGAGTCCTCTGTTGAAGTGCTCTTGCTTCCATCGTGAATAATTACTGAACTTTTTTTGTTTTCTTACATCCTTCCCTCAGAATTCAAGGTTCCTGATAAGACATCTTTGAGGTCAGGCATAAATCATCACTTCACATCTTCACGGCGATGCGATGAAGACAAGTATCTGTCTCCTCGGGTCTGTCTAACAAGGAGCAAAGCCTGGCTTCCCACCAGCATCCAGGCAATAGTGGATTCCCTCTCCATAGATGTCAAAAAAGAAACAGATGCTCCTGCAGGTGAAATGAGCTCTGGTCCACGATGTAACACAGGCTGTGCAGAAAATCAAAGAGGAACTGACTCAGAAGTATTCCCCAGGACAAATCCTTCAGGGGGAAAAGGCAAGTGGTACAACCCTTTATTTTATTATTCTACTAGAAAAAAAAATAGCAGCATTCATTAAAATGTTGAGATAATTGGCAGGTAGAATGAACCAAAAACAATTAACAGAGGTTCCCAGGAGAATGGAAGACAATTGAGACAGGGTGTGAGGTGGAGAGGCATAATTTGTTCTAGTGATCCTGTCATTCCAGCCTTTCCAATGATAATATATTGATGAATGCATTGCCCAGATAACATTTTTAGAGGTTTTAAGTGGCTGGGCATGGTGGCTCACGCCTGTAATCCCAGCATTTTGGGTGGCCGAGGCAGGTGGATCACCTGAGGTCAGGAGTTTAAGACCAGCCTGGCCAACATGGAGAAACCCCATCTCTACTAAAAATACAAAAAATTAGCGGGGCGTGGTGGCACATGCCTGTAATCCCAGCTACCCGGAAGGCTGAGGCACGAGAATCACTCGAACCCAGGCGGGGGCAGAGGTTGCAGTGAGCCAAGATCATGCAATTGCACTCTAACCTGGGCAACAAGAGCAAAACTGTGTCTCAAAACAAAACAAACAAACAAAAAGGTTTAAAGTGGCCGGGTGCATGACTCCATCTCAAAAAAAAAAAAAAAGTTTGCATGAATTTACCACACGCCTGTGATATTCACATGCTTGGAAGACA
>NW_026652321.1:663200-663493 GCF_009828535.3 Hylobates moloch
GCCTGTAATCCCAGCTACTCAGGAGGCAGAGGCAGAAGAATTGCTTGAACCCGAGAGGCAGAGGTTACAGTGAGCTGAGATCATGCCACTGCACTCCAGCCTGGTGACAGAGCAAGACTATGTCTTAAAAAAAAAAAAAAAAGGCACGTGCATGCATAGGTTCACTGCAGCACTATTCACAATAGCAAAGACATGGAATACACCTAAATGCCCATCAATGAGAGAATGGATAAAGAAAATGTGGCACATATGCACCTTGGAATACTATGCAGCCATAAAAAAGGATGAGATCA
>NW_026652321.1:663503-663953 GCF_009828535.3 Hylobates moloch
AGAGGGGATGCCTGTGACATTTTTCAGCAATGCAACCTAACAGCCCACTTGCTTGTTCTTTGTCCTTCAGAGGCTACTGAGGCAAGAATGACATCAGGATGGCCAAGCCCCACCTCCTCCTGGACCCCTCCTGGTACCCTGCATGGCCCTGAGAAGGACCATTCTCTGATTGTAGACCAAAGTCCAAGCAGGCAAAGGGGAGGAAGATACTGGTGTTTTAAAAATCCCCTGCCCAACTTAGGAGTCACCCAGCTGGAATGCAGTCTCCTGATAGCTTCTGAGATACCTCCTCTTCCTCCACTCTCATCTCTGAAACCCAAGGCCACCAGAGTGAAGCAGGAAATAATTAGGGAATGGACTTGATTCATCTTTCAATAAGAATTAATGATTTCATTATTCTTCCTACCTTGGCCCAGAAATAAACACAAATTCACACAATCACATGCAAAT